>NC_142481.1:3641363-3792878 GCF_049115385.1 Moschus berezovskii
CCAAGTCGTGTCTGATTCTTTGCGACCCCGTGGACTGCAGCATGCCAGGCTGCCCTGTCCTTCACTATCTCCTGGAGCTTGCTCAAATTCATGTCCATTGAGTCAGTGATGCCATCCAACCATCTCATCCTCTGTTGCCCTCTTCTCCTTTTGCCAAATAAATAAACAAGTAAAAATAATTTTAAAAAAGAGAGACTCCATCAAGACTTTAGTAAAGAGTGACGATAGAATCTAACTTAGTTGAAGCCACTGAGGCAGAGAGCAGAGTGGTGATTGCCAGGGACTGAGGGGAGGGGGAAATGAGGAGATGCTAATCAGAGGGCACAGACTTCAGCTGCAAGAAGAATCCGTTCTGGAGGTCTGCTGTACAGTATGGTGACCATGGGCTTCCCTGGTGGCTCCGATGGTAAAGAATCCGCCTGCAATGCGGGAGACTGAGTTCGATCCCTGGGTTGGGAAGATCTTCCAGAGAAGGGAAAGACTACCCACTCCAGTATTCTGGCCTGGAGAATTCCAGGGACTGTATAGTCCACGGGGTTGCAAAAAGTCAGACACGACTGAGCGACTAAGCACAGAACATGGTGACTATAGTTAATATACCATGGACATAAAACTTGCTAAGAGACTAGATCTTAAATGTTCTTGCTGCCAAAAAACCCCAAAAACGATTAGTATGTGAGGTCATGAATGTGTCAGCTAGTTTGATTGTCATGACCATTCTATGATGCATATCAAAACATATCAAAACATCAGGTGGTAGGGGAGTTCCTTGGTGGCGTGGTGGTTAGGACTTGGCGCTTTCACTGCTGTGGCCCACGTTCAATCCCTAGTCCAGGAACAGAGATCCTGCAAGTCACACAGTGTGGCCAAAAAACAAAATGAACAAACGAAAACCCAACAACATCAAGTGCACACCTTATATGCAATAGCGTGTATACATATGTCTGTGGCGTGCTGTGCGCTCAGTCCTGTCTGGCTCTTTGCGACCCCATGGACTGCAGCCCACCAGGCTCCTCTGTCCATGGGAGTCTCCAGGCAAGACTACTGGAGTGGGTTGCCATGCCCTCCTTCAGGGGATCTTCCTGACCCAGGGATTGAACCCATGTCTCTGGCATTGCAGGCAGATTCTTTACTGTCTGAGCCATCATGGAAGCCCATATATAAATGTGTATATGTATACATGCACACAATTTATACTTGTCACTCATATGCCGAGGAAGCTGAAAAGAAAAAAGAGTGATGGTAGATTACAAAACGAAAAGACGATCAGGCAAGTTGTAATGCAATTTGATTGAAAAAAGAAAAAAGAAAGGAACAAGACCAACAAAGAGCCTCACAGAACCTATGTTCTACTTGGAGAAGACAGATGGTAAACAAAGAAACCCAGGCTTGCAAAGCTCCGAGGCCTCCAGGGGACAAAGAGAAAGCACAGACAGATGAGCAGGCAGGTGTGGTGGGACAGTGACAGAGGGTGGCCCAGACCCAGCTTCAGCCAACGGCAGCTCATCAGAAGCAGGGGCTTAACGGGCTCGATTTTCTGGTTTTCCAAGAACAGCTGGAATTTTGAAAACCGATTATTATTTCTCGGGGGGCATTCACCCAAAATATTGGGTGAGTTTAAATACTGGCTCAGAGAAACCTCTATACACTGCCCGCCAGACAAAGTACATTTATGGGCTGCTGCTGGCCTGTGGGCAGCCAGGCTGAAACTTCCAAAGTGAACACATGAGAAGACAGGGTAATTTCAGACAGTGATGCACGCTAGGAAGGAGGTAAAAACAGAGTGATGGGAAGGGGCGTGGCATCCAGGGGCGGGGCTGGGACTGGAGGCGGCGTCATCAGAACAGCCACTGGCGCTGAGACCCAGAAGGAGGGAAAGAAGCCAGCCTGCACAGAACTCAGGGGCGGGGGCTCTGGGCAGAAGCAAGGCCTCTCTCGTATGACCTAGAGGGGGCCATGGGACCCCGCCCCGGCCTACTTCTTCAGCCTCCTCTCAAGCTGCCCTTCCCATCCTACCATGGCATGGTGTAAGATTTCTTTCAGGACTTGAATGCACCCAGTTTGTTCAAGCCTGGAGACCTTTATGGTGCTTGGAATAACTGCTTACCCCTCCCTAAGGCTACATTACACATGCTCATTCTCTACACCCCTACTTCAGTCACATTTCTTCCGAGAAGCCTTCCCTGACCACCACCACCTAAGTCTCTGTTGGTCTCCCCAGTTGCAGGTTTCCATTACACACTTTACTTTTCATTTATAGCATTAATCAGAATTGGTAATTATTAACATATGTTAATTTATATGTGTTATTTATTTACTGGTTTCTCTCTCTTCCAATAGAGTATAAAACTGTGAGGGCCAGGAAATTGTTTGTTTCATATCCCTAAAACACAGAACACCGGACACATTCACTTTATGGAGAAAAACAATATAACCTGAACACGTTTGAGGTCTACAGAGACCTCAAAACCCCCACCTGCCCTGATATCCAGTATAAGAAAATTAATTATGGAGTCAAATATACCCTTCACTTTTATTTGGTTGTACAATCTGCAGAGCAGTTTTGTGCCCGAGACTTTCATAAAACACTTTAACGTCCACACTTTCATGGCGCCCTCAGGAATAACACAAGCATGAGTTCAATAACAACACCAACACCAAATGCCTACCAAGCTAAAAATCCCATGACAACAGGAATCATCTTAATCCGGTCTTCATCCTGCCCCCAGTAGTACCTGACACAGCATCCGGCACGCACTAGACATCAAAGGCCCACTGTATCACTGAGTGAATGGGCGGATGGACAGACAGCTGAATACATGAGTGGAAAGAGAAAAGCGGGGAGAAAAGGGAGGAAGAAACGGCAGTGGGGAGGGAGACGGTTGATGGATCAGGGTAAAGATGGATGGATGGATAGGATAGGTACTTGATAAATAGATACTTGGATGCATGAGTTCATAAATATGAAATTTAAACTCAGAGAAGGAGAGCAATTTCCCCAAGCTCACTCATCTCTTAACAGTTACTTGGCTGTGCTGGGTCTTCAGTTGCGGCATATGGGCTCTTTAGTTGTGGCATGTGAAACCTTAGCTGCGGCACGTGGGATCTAGTTCCCTGACCAGAGATCAAACCCCAGTCCCCTGCACTTAAGTGTAGAATCTTACCACGGGACCACCAGGAAAATCCCTCCTGGTTTGTCTTTTACACCAGTATCCTCACTCTCCATGCTCCAACCTCACTGGCTGTCTTTCAGGACCTGAAATTCACCAAACGTTTTGCTAGCTTGGTTACCCATACTTTGACATTGTAAGCGTCACCTCCTCCAAGAGGCCTTCTCTAATTCTGCTTTAAATCAAGTGCCCTCATTAAGCATTCTCACAGGACTCTACTTTTTCTTGGGCACTTACTGCCGTTTATAACTGTGTGATAATTTGTATCATTTCTATGTCCTTAGCCAGATGATAATTTCCTTAACCTTTCTGTCTTCTATAGTCTTAACATGACACATATGTTCACACATATACACAGTGTAATGGGTCTGTGTGCATAGCAGTGATTTAAGTGCACTGATGGATAAATGAAACAAAGGAAAGGGAGTGACTGACTTCCCCCCCCTTTATTTAGGAAGCTCTCCAAGGCACAAAACAATAATAAGAATGTGATTGTTGGGACTTCCCTGGTTGTCTGCCTTGCAATGCAGGGGATGTGGACTTGCTTCTTGGTTGGGGAACTAAGACCCCATATGCTGCAGAGCAACTAAGCCCAAACGCCACGACTAGAGCGCCCCCGAGCTGCGGTGAGAGACCCCAGGTGCCACAACTACGACCTGACACGGTCAGCGAGTCAGTACATATGTTTTTAAAGAATGTGATCACTAATCATTTCTATTTGAGTGTGCGCTTGACCATCCATACCTTGTACGTTTGTGGAAACCTTGCCCTGCTTTATGCTCTGATCTTCATTCTGTTCCTTAAACTTGCCAGATATTTCACAGACTTCGCACATCCTGTTTACCATCACTATTACCATATGACCACCACACCACCACGGCCGCCACCACTGCCAACACCACACTCCGGGTGCTTTCCATTCCTCATTTGATTATCAGCTTCAATACCACTTCCTCAAATTTCCTGACATACCTCCCACCCCAGTGTGTACCCCTTAAATGCTTTATCATAACTCTCATCACAACTGTAGTTGAATTGCTGCTTACTGTCTATTTCTGTCAGAATCTAGGCTTTATGAGGACAGACACAGTGTCTGTCTTATAAATCTTTTATCTCCAACCCTTAGCCTAGTACCTGGAACATGGTAGGTGCTCAGTAGATCCATGAAAGATAAATGAAATTTTTTATAATGAATGACCTATCTATCCACCTTAGAAAGCATCTGATCCAATGAGGGCTACATTTCACAAGATGCAGACTTTTTGGACCGTCAACTCCAAAAATGGAACAGTTCTTACAGACTCCAAGTGCAAATCTAAAAGAGTGTCTAGAGAACCTTTAATTCTCGGCCAACAACAGCGCATGGAATTTTCTCATATTTAAGACTACTATAGCCCTTGTGCTTCCTAGCATGCAACCGGTGCTTAGAGAACTTCTTCAATCTCCCAGTATGAAACAGCCCATGGGGCTCTCCCTCACCCTGTGAACAGGCAACAGTGCTTGGAGACCCTAGATTCCAATATAAAAAAGTGTTTGAGTCAGCAGCAGAACTTAGAACTCTCCCACCCCTGAGAGTTCTATAGCACTTAAGCTTCTGCCAAATCCTAGCACATAACAGTGCTTGGAGACCTGATCTGTCAACGTGCAACAGTGCTCAGAGACCTCCCCCAACCTCCCAGCATGCAACAGTGCTTGGAAACATACCTTCCCAGCAGGCAACAGGGCTTTAAGACCCGACTTCCCAGCATGCAATGGTGTTTGGAGACCTGACCTCCCAGCATGCAACAGGGTTTGAAGACCTACCCTCCCAGCATGCAAGAGGGGTTGCAGTCCAGATCTCCTAACATGCAGTGTCCTTGGTCTGCAGGCTCTCAACCCTCACCTGAGAGGCCAAAGCAGACGGCTCCAACACGGAGCAGGAACTCTGCACCTTTGCTGAGCACCATGATGATACAGAGGCACCCCAGGGCCAAAACTGCCAAGCCTAGCACTGCTATCACTGCAGCTGCCTGATTCACCTCTGCGAGGAGGGGAAGGGGAAATAGAGAACACTGGATGTAGGACGTGGAGAGAACTCCCCTATAGGGACTCAGAACCAGGAATATGAAAGATCCGGGACTAGAGAAGAGTTTTCAAGTAGCAGGTCATCCAGTCCAATATTTTACTTATACTGTTGAAGGAACTAACACTCAGAAAGGGTCAGTTATTTGCCTAAGGTCACAGAGCCAAGAATGGGCAGAGCCAGGATTAGAAGAAGATGGGAACTACCAATTATTATTTATGATCTGGTCACCGTTTGTTTACCAGTGGGGAAACTGAGGCAGTGGGTTGTGTGTGTGCATGGGAGACAACAGAGAAGGCAGTGCATTACAGTGGGATGATCCAAGTTGGAATTCTCCCTAGCTACTTCCTAGCTGGAAGATTCTGCTAAAGCCACTGAACTTCTCTGAGCCTCACTTTCTTCTTCTAGAAAAATCAAGACAAAAGTGTCTGTTTGGTCTGCTGAGAGGATTAGAAGTCACACATGTAATGTGCCCAGTGCACAACGCGGCATTCAGCACTTGGTCCATAGACGTGCCCTGAGAGTATGTTACTCTCCTGGCGCGGGGGGGCAGGGGTGCACGGTGACCTGCCCAAGCCCACTTAGCACCGAGATAAGACAGGAGTGGAGAAGATAGGAAACCACTGTTTAATGAGGACCTACTATGTGCCAGGCACCATACTGTATGTTTCAGCTGCACCATCTCATTAAATCCTTATAGAGACTAGATAAGGTTGATGACATGATCGCAGTTCCTTTACTGGTGAGGGTACCGAGGTACTGGGGTGGTGGAGAGACTGCGTGTCATTGTTTCGTATGGAGCCACTAACCACAGACGGTGTTTGCATTTGAAATGAACTTAAACTGAACGAAGCTGAGAACTCTGTGTCTTAGTCGCAGCAGCCGCATTTGGTCGGTGGCTGCCGTACCACTCAGTGCAGATTCAGAAGCGTTCCATGTTCACAGCATGCTTTATAGAAGGGCACTGAGTTGCAGTCGGAATTATGTGGGTTTAAATCGTGCCTCTCTGCCACTTCCTAGGAAAAGAAACCATTTATCGGCTTCCGTTTTCTCATCTGGTAGATTAAGATAAAGGCCCTGCCCTGCAGAGTCATGGAAAGGACTGGAAGTCTTATAAATGAAACTCTCAGGGCTGTGCTTAGTATGTGGGAAATGCACACTGTGAGATGTTATTGTACCACCCACAGAGAGGGGCTGGGACTTGCCCAAAATGATACAGCATGTGGCAAAGGCAGAGCTGAGGCAGGGACACTGGACAGAGGGCTCTGAAGAACCGCCTCTCCC
Organism: Moschus berezovskii; assembly: GCF_049115385.1. Classification (NCBI taxonomy): domain Eukaryota; kingdom Metazoa; phylum Chordata; class Mammalia; order Artiodactyla; family Moschidae; genus Moschus; species Moschus berezovskii. The sequence continues at coordinate 3,647,880 of NC_142481.1, forward strand.
CAAAGGTGAGACCTCCCAAGACTTAGGAGCTTGTGCCCATCCTTCAGCAAAGCAGAGAAGAGCGTGATGCTATCAAGAACTCCTCTGGGACTAACAGATACGAACTACTGTACATAAACTAGATAACCAACAAGGACTTATTGTCTAGCACAGAGAAGTATAATCAATACCTTCTAATAAATAAGGGAATATCTTCTGAAAAAAATAATGGAATCATTTCGCTGTACCCCTGAAACCAACACAATACTGTAAACAAACTCTATGTCAATTTAAAAAGAAAGAAAAGAATTCCTTTGGCATGGTCAGCCCATCCCCTCTGCCGGGTGAAATGTTCTTACCTTTCTTTGTGGTTCTCTGGAAGATGTGTGCATTCTCTCCCGTGGTGAAGAATTTAAAATAAGTGCAATTTGCTTCTGTAGGAGCAGGAGAGAGAAAAAAAGAGGTAATGACATGGAGATCCCTAGTGTTAGCTCAGGGCTGGACATTTAGCATAGCTCACAGTAACCCAGAAATATGACATTAGCATCCCTGATAGACAGAGAGAAATGACGTCCAGAAAAGGAAAACCACCTGCTATCACACAGCTATCCAGGAGCTGGGACTCCAATCCAGAGCTGAGAAATCCAGATCTGTGGCCGTGAGACGGCTATTGACCTGAGCTTCTGACTCTTCCTCTATAAAGTGAGTTAATAGTCTCTTCCCTGACTCTGTCATATGGACTTGTTTAGGGTCAAATGAGATTAGAAATGGATAACTGCTTTATTCAACAGAGCACACCAAGATCCAGGCAGAAGGTTAACACATTCAGAAGAGATTCTTTATCTCAGAAAGGGTTCCTGTCTACACAAAGAACTCCTGCTGATCAGCAAGAAAAGAGAGATAACCCAGTTGAAAAATGGGCAAAGGAGATGAATAGTCAGTTCATAGGAGAAGAAGCCTGGATTACTCACAAGAACATAAAGAGATGCTCCATCTCACCGGGGATCAAAGAAATGCAACTGAAATCAGCAGGGAGATGCCACTTTAGATCAATTAGATTGGCAAATATTAAAAGGATAATATTAAGCACTTGGAAGGATAAGAGGAAGCATCTCGGGGTATAACAGGTACTAGTCTTTTTTGGAAAGCACTCTGGAGTGCTTTATGAAATCAAGTATGTTTATCCCCTGTAATGCAGCAATTTTACTTCTGGGTATACATCCAGAAAAAAACCACATGCAGGAAAATATATGTATTCCCTGATGTTCATTGCAACATTGTTTATAAAAACATGGAGTCAGAATAATCAACCTGGTGCCCATCTCTATGAGAATAGACAAGTAAATGTGATGGATGGTCCCCAGGCAAGGCTCTGCACCACACAGCAGCCACAAACTAGAATAACAGAAAGTAGATTGGAGAGATTTGAGAAACACATTGAGAAAAAAAAAAATCACAAATAGAAAAAAAATCTGGAGCATGATATCATTTATGTAAATTAAAATACATATATAAAAATAACACTGTATATTTTCCAAGTTAAAATATATATCCAATACATTAAAGAGATGAATTAGGAAAAATTTTTTAAAAAGAATGTAAAATAATGCACAAGAAAGAACCAGCTAAGACTGGTAATGATTTTGTGACACAAGCTGAAAAGTTACGATTCATCTAACTCTGTGTACTTGAAGTTTAAGGAACCCCACACTTTGCGGGGGGGGGGGAAGATGCTTTCTAAATTGCATTTTAAAGCCAGAATTTCCCATAGAACACACCTAGAATCAGCTCTCTCATTCCACAGATGGGGAACCTGAGGAGAAGGATGATGAAAGGGGAGGAGAGAAGTTAACGAATAAGAGCGGGGAAAGAAACAGGAGAGAGGGCAGGTGGTCTTGGGAAGTGGTAAGGAACTTTCCAAATTGAAGAGGGATGCTGAAGGACAAGAGGTAAGCTCCCGAGTCAGGTGAGGTGATGTGGACACTCCACCTGGTACTCAGAGGGAAGGAGAAGGGCATGACGCACCCCGGCAGGGGTAGTGAGTCCTGATTCTGCAGAAGCAAAAGATGCTTTGTGCAGTGGAGCAAAGGGCAAGGTGTTATCTGTTGTGGTCAGGGAGAAGCGCGGTCTTCCTCTGCAAGGGAACAGAAAGTCTCATCTAGAGAGTGAGAGGGCGTGGTACATCTTTCTGAGAGAGTGTGGGGTATCTGGTACCCAATTGGCACTCAATTAGCACCCAGTTTTGGCTGCTAATGATTTAGGTTATCTTGTCTCTTATCTCAGAGGATATGGTACCTCTCATTTGGAAAGAGTGGGATATGGGTCACCCCCGCTTGGGGATGTCCTTTGATGGGCCATGAGATGGGTGGGATATTTCTGAAACCTTGAAAGCTGGGAGATGTCCTCTGAAGGGTCAGGACTGTGGGCTGACCGGGATGGTCCTTTAAGAAAGTTGAAGCCCTTTCAGACCATTAGGGAGACATCAGGGATGTGAAGGACCCCAGAGTATGCAGTTAGGTGGAATGGGACATCCTGTCCAGTGCAGTGAGGACCTCTGGGGCATATTTACAGATTAATGAGCTGCAGTATATTGTAGTTGTTAAGAATGATGTGACCAGGGTTCAAACCCCACGTGACTAGCCCGGGTGCTTAGACGGAGCCATCCATATTTCTTTCTCTCTCTCTTAAAAAACTTCGGTTCTTTTCACATTGCATATACTTAACTTTAATTTTTTTCTTTTTGCCTGCATTACAGTGGCATGTGGGATCTTAGTTCCCCAAACAAGGATGGCACCCGTGCTCCCTGCATTGGCAGTGTGGAGTCTTAACCACTGGACCACCATGGAAGTCTGGATCCATTTATATACACTTCTTGCTCTTAATTTTGGGGATGATAATAACTACTTACAGGGTTGCTATGAGGACTGATAAGTCGATGCAGATGAAATACTTAGGACCGAGCCAGGCACTACATAAGCATCTAATACATATTTCTGGCTTTATCTCTATTAAAATTTTTATTAGAGCATACTTAATTTACAACATCTAACAGTTTTTTTTTTTTCCACCAGAGCAACCCATTTCTCAAAAATTTTGGAACATCTGCTTGAGGCTCTGAGGGGTGAGAATGAGCCCGTCTGCACACTGAGTGGGTGGGTATCTCAGAACAAGGGCGCATGGCGCCCCATTTTGCTATCAAGAGTGTGTGTAAAGAATCTGCCTGCAATGCCGGAGACCTGGGTTTGATCCCTGGGTCGTCGGGAAGATCCGCTGGAGAAGGGAATGGCAACCCACTCCAGTATTCTGGCCTGGAGAATCCCATGGACAGAGGGGCCTGGTGTAGGGTTGCAAAGAGTCGAACACAACTGAAGCAACTGAACACACACCCGAGATGATAAGACATCCTCTGCAGAGGAAAGAGGAGGGCTGGCAATGCCATGCGGGCAATCAAGCATGCAGCATCCTAAATGGGCTCTGAGGGGTGTCAGATAGTTTCCTTGGGTCAGTAGAGGTGGAGTGAGATCTTGTCTCCGGTCCCAGGGGTATAGGGTGCCCACTGGTATAAGTTTAGGGCATGGCATGTCCCGTCTGGGAGAGTGAGAGGTATGGGATAGCTCTCTGGCAGGGCTGGGGGTGAAACAGCCACTCTGTGAGAAAGTGAGGGCTGTGGGGGTGTCTGGAAGAGACAGCGAGGCAGGGCTGGAGTGTCCAGTCTGAGGATATGAGGTGAAACGGGGAGGGAATGAAGATTTCCCAGGAAGCAGGAGGGCTGCCCTGGGATGTGGGAGGTGTCTCCTGAGAGCTCTGTTTTGGTGGACTTGGTAGGAGGGAACAGCATAGATCGTACTCTAGGGTAGGCGTCAAGGCAGGCTGTCTCCCTAGGACCTGCAGGGTCGGGCTGCAGGCGGTCTCCAGAGTGGGAAGAGCAAGCTGACACCAGGAACCCAGAGTCTTTCTCAAAGGGAGCAGGATGTCTCAGGGGGGTGGGGGTGTTTTTGGGGGGACACAGGCTGTCTGAGGCACCAATTGTGTCCAGAGTCACCATCTGGGTCTCAGGCCTCAGGCTGTGAGCAGAGACACAAGGTTTCTCTAGGGACACGGGCTCTCTGGGGCTTTCCTGGTGGCTTAGACAGTAAAGAATCTGCCTGCAATCCAGGAGAGCAGGGTTGGATCCCTGGATGGGGAAGATCCCCTGGAGGAGGGCATGGCAACCCATTCCTGTATTCCTGCCTGGAGAATCCCAGGGACAGAGGAGCCTGGAGGGCTACAGTCCATGGGGTCACAAAGAGTCAGACAGGACTATTATCTACCTTTCTATCTATCTTATGGGCTCTCTGGGGGTACAGACTGGTCCAGGGCCACACAAATGTCTGGAATCATGGGTTGTGCTGGGGGTCTGGAGCTTTGGAGGTCCTGGGATAGACTGGGGCTGGCCTGGGGACCCAGGCTAGTTTGGGGGTACAGACTCCCTCTCCGCACGGTGTGCGCCCGGGGCAGTTATTCCCGGGAGCACAGGCGGAGGTGGGCAGGGTAGGGGGCGCATTCTGAGGGTGCAGGCTTGCTCTGCAGGGGTGGGGGCGGCAGGCTCTCTCTGGGGCTCCGCTTTCTCAGACGGCGGCCTCTCCCCGCGCGGGGCGGGCGCCGGCCTCACCTCCGGGCAGCTCGGCGGGCCCGCAGGTGTCTCTGCCCGCGGGCACGTCCGCCTGCCACAGTCGCTTGGTGCACATCTTCCAGAGGCCGAGGTGCGCCGCGTCGCACACGGTGCTGCCGTTGTCCCGGTAGGTGTTGAGCTCCACCCAGAACTCGGTGCCGACGGCCAGCACGGCCAGCGTGGCGCCCACGGAGGTCAGCAGCAGCGCCAGCTTGATCTTGCCCTCGCGCTCCGGGGTCATCTGGGCCTTGGGCTGCCCGCGAGCTCGCCGCCGGGCCGCGGCCCCCCGCCGGCGGTTCTCCTCTTGCAGGAAGAAGTTGGACCACATCATCATCGCGCCTGGCAGGCGGTGGGGCTCAGGGCCGAGAGGGCAGAGCTGAGGCGGGCTCCTGGGAAGGGAGCGGGGTACGGGGAGGGGGTGGCGGCGTGGGGCGCGCCTGGGGTCTGGCAACGGGGGGTGAGGGGCTCGGAAAAGGAAAGGTCCCCCCGGGAACCTCAGATGGGGAAGTTGAGGTCCCCTCTGGGGCTTAATTGGAGAAAGAAATGGCAACCCACTCCAGTGTTCTTGCCTGGAGAATCCCAGGGACGGCGGAGCCTGGTGGGCTGCCGTCTATGGGGTCGTACAGAGTCGGACACGACTGAAGCGACTTAGCAGCAGCAGCTGGGGCTTAATATACTAGATAATATACTATACCAAGAAAATACTAGATCCTGAACTGAGACGCCTCTGAGATTCGCGGGGGCGGGGGAGGGGGAGGGTACCCAGAGAAGCTCAGCAAAGATGGGACCAGAGAAAAGCAAAGTTCCCCCAGGCTCAGGGCTAGGACCTGGGTACTCTGGAGCGGGGGTGGGAGGGCTACAGAAGAAGGAGGGACTGAGGGTCAGCGGAAGCTCTGAGGGGCTGCTCTGGGGCCCCCACTGGGAGGAAACTGTGTTTCCTGGGGCGGGGGAAAGGATCCGAGCTTCCCCCTAAGGCTCAGAGTTTGGGGTCCTCAGGAAGGGGAGCTGAGGTCCTCGTGTGTGTGTGTGGGGGGATGCTTCCTGGCTTCTTTTGGGCTCAGAGTCTGAGAAAGAGTTGGGTCCCCTCTGGGGTTCAGAAGAGGAAAAACGGGTTCAGGGGCTTGCGAAGGGGAGGTCAGAATTGCTTCTGGGTCTCAGGCAGTAGGACACCTCCCCAACTTTCACAGAGAAGGATCATTGAAGTCCTGGCTGGGGTTCAGAGCAAGGAAGCTGGGGACCTGCTGGAATTCCGCAAAGTGGGGGGCGAGGGGGTTCTCCCTGGCCATTCAGAGAGGAGACCGGAGAAGGTCTGCCCGGGGGCTGCGAGGGGACCGGGGGCTGGGGGACCGTGGAGCCTAGAGAAGGGGGCTGAGGGATACCCCCACCCCGGGACCCGGGCGGGGGGCCTGGGGTCCGCACTGGGGCTCAGATGAAGGGGCTGTGGTCCGCACCAGGGCTCAGGAAGTGGGGACCACGTCCTGCCGCGGTTCGAAGGGCGGCTGGGGCCCGGAACGGACTGGGTGCCCCTTTGCGATCGCTCGCCTCCCCCTCCCCCGGGCTCCCAGGGCCGGCCGGGCCGGGCCCGCTCCAGGCCGGGCGCCTCCCTCGGGCCTCCCACCCCCGGCTCCCGGGCAGGGACCCCGCGGGCTCTCCTGCCTCCGCGCCGCGCCGCCCCCAGCTCCGCGAGGCCTCCGAACCGCCGGCTCCGCGCGCCGCCGCCCGCCGGCCCGGCCGCTCCGCGCACTCCCGGCCTCGGCCCCATCCGCCGCCCCCTGCACCCTCGCCGGCTATTTCGGGCTCGACCCGTAAATAACACCCGCACCTGTCGTCCGCGCCCGTTGCCATAGGGACCCCGGGTATTTTAAGGGGACGAGGGGCGGGAGGAGGCAGGCTGCCCGCGGAGGAGGGGCTGGGGGCGGGCCCCGACCCCAGAGGAGCCCGCAGGGACGTCCGCTTCCTTAAGGGGTGCAGGCGGGGGCGGAGGGTCCTGTCTCCCGGGTCTGAGGGAGGAGAAAGCTGCGGCCAGGGTTCTCGGGTCCCTGAAAGAGAAGAAACCTGGGGACTTTAACTCCTGAAGCTGAGAGAGGGGTGGGGGGCCTGGACCCCCGGGTCTGAGGGGGGAGGGGCGGGGGCCTGGACCCCCGGGTCTGAAGGGGGAGGGGCCGGGTCCCCAATCCCTTGTATCTTGAAGGAAGGAAGCACAGCGCCCTACGCTGGGGGCCTCGGCTCCCCAGGAGGAAGAAAGGGCAGGCCTCAGGCAGGAGCTGGTGCCCAGGGCACGGGATCCAGAGCCGCAGTCCTCTTCACCGAGTTTATTTGACGGGGCACCCCCCGGGGACCGTCCATGCAGTTCCGGCGCCCCCGGGGACAGGACGGGACAGCCGTGTGGAGTGGCAGCGCGGCCGCATCATCACCCCACTCCCCTCCGCAGCCCCTCGGTCACCGCCCAGTGGGACCCACCTCTCCCCAGCTCCTTCGCCCCTGGCTGGCCGCTCCCGCCGGCCCCGTGCACGCTCAGCCTCTCTGTCCACCCTGTGCCGCTTCCGTTGGGGCACCCATCGCCCTGGGATGTGATTCCGATCGTGGGCCTGTGTGTCTGAGCCTTGGGAAGGACTGGAGTGCCAGAGGAACCATCTCACCATCCTCAGCACCGCCCAGCCCAAACTGCACCCACAGGTAGCCTTAGGAAGTGTGCAAGGGTGATCTGAATGAATGATTGAATGAGCAGATGGTCGGGTGAAGGGAGATGGTGACACACAAACATCCAATCCCAAGCTAGGGAAGCCCCCCAACTTCAAAGCACACCTCCTCCTGCATTTGATGGATCGCACTGCCTGTCTGTGGATCTGAGCTCCCAGCGCTGAGATTGTGCGGCCTGGTGCCTGGAAGGCCTCAGGGACTGTTTCTGAAATGAATGAGTGAAGCTTGTTCTTCCTTTCACCTCGCGGGTATTCCCAGGCCTTGGCAGGATCCAGAGGGGAACCTGAGAAGGTGCCCGGTGCTGGCGGCAACGTGAGATGGGAGCTGGGCTGGGTGACACCCACCGGTGTCTCCATTCTGAGAATTTGGACACCCTCCTGCAGCACCTCTGCCCTGCCTCTGTGCTCCCCTCCCAGCCCCGGTCTCCCCATCGTTCAGTCTCGCCTGCAGCCATGGTGCCGTCCTTTCAGCGTGCGTTTGTCTTTCTTCCACCTGCCCGTCTGCCACCCTTCCTACTTCTCCTTTCACAGAAAGGGTATGAGCTTTCTTGGGCAGGAAAGTTCTTGACAGTTTCATACCAAAAGGATGACCTCACCTCCGATTCCCTCCACCTGCCCTCCGTGAGTCTCTTCTTTCCCCTCACTCAAGCAGGCCTCCAGTCCCCACCACTGCATGGTGATGACCGCGTGTCAAGGTCAAGGTCAAGTTATCTAACCCATGGCCACTTTGCTCCACGAATCCTCTCCTGGTTCTCAGTAGCACTTGGGTGGTTGCCAACTTCACAGTCACTCTGCCTCTTTAACTACATCCTCCTTCCTCCTACCCCCATAGAGATGTCCCCCTACCCCAAGGCCCTGGCCAGGGTCCTTTCTGTGTCCTCCACACTCATCTCCTAGGTCACCTCATCCAGTCCTGGGGCTTTAAACATGCTGTCTCCTCTCTGCTGACATTTCCAAAACTCAGATTTCCAACCACGACTTCTCCCCCAAGCTTCGGTCTCAAATATCCAACTGGCTACCTGATACCTGGGCTTGGATGTCTCATAGCCATCTCAGATTGTCTTGTCCCAAGGAAGTTGCTTGGCTCCTCCTGCATAATCCCTTCTCCCCCATTGACCCCCTTCCATGCAGCACAGAACAGCTCCACTCAGGCTTCAGAGATCCAGTTAAAAGAGTTCCCCTTTATCTCTTTTTCTTTGGTTTTTCATTTCCTCCTCTGTTACATCCCCTTCGCAGCCACCACCATAGACCCTGCCTCCACAATCCCATGCCCTGTTCCTCTGCAATGGTCCAGGCCAATATCAACCTCAACTGGAAAAGGACGACACCATCTTAACTCCTTCCTTCCACCTTCACTCCTAAATCTCTTCTCAGCACAGCAATGTGGGTCTGTTACTTCATTTTTAAATAAAAATAGGGGCTGTCATTCTTATGCTCATACCACTGAATCCAGAGTAAAATTCAGATCTCCTCCCAGAGCTACGAGCCCCCAGCCCATGCTTCTGACCTCCCCCTAATTTGCTCACCCTTCTTTCTCTGCCCTCCATGGGGTCTCCTTGAAAATGGGTGGCTTTCTCAGGGCTCTGCGTCACTGCTTGGCCAGAAAGGCAAGTACCTTTCCTTCTCACAACCCTTGTTACCTCTGCAGTGGGTTCTTCCTGAGGTTCCTCATCTGAAGTCACCATGTCCCACTCTTTTTTTTTTTAGACACACCTTGTGGCTTGTGGGATCTCAGTTCTCTGACCAGGGATTGAGCCCCGGCCATGACATTGAAAGCCTGGAATCCTAACCACTGGGCCACCAGGGAATTCTCTTTCCAGCTTCATTTTAGAAACACTTCTCCATAACTGAAATTTCTTATTGTTTCCTGTGTGTCTCTGTGAGTTCCAGGACAGTGAAGGCCCTGGCCATCTGTTCCCTTGCGCAGTCCCTGCACCTAGACTGGCCTAGAAGCGGTGGACACTCAGGAACTATTTCTTGAATATTGAAACAAACCGAAGAAATAGATCGTCCCTACACCCGAAGCGTGCTTCTGAATCCCCCTTTCCTTCTGGGCACATCCCTGCATCTTTCTGCCTCCATCTGTGCGCGTGTGTGTGTTTGCTTCTGAGACGTATCTGTCCTGACTTGTGCATCGTGTGTGAGCCCCTCCCCTGCCCCTTTCCTCTCCTTTCTGGATCATTGTCTGTTTCCTCTGTCCCTGTAACTCACTCAGGTTTGGCCTCTGTTGCCCTGATCTCCCCACCCCCGCCATCCCTCCCCCTTCTGCCCATGCTCCACCTCTGTCTTGCTTTATGTTTGGCTTTTGAACGCTAGAATCCAATACCCTGTAGGCAGCTCTGCTCCCCTTCTCCTACCAAATTTGTCTCCTTTAATGCCACCTCTTTCAGTCCTGTTTATCGTCCCTACAGTAAGTGCCCCTCTGTCCTGGGAGTTGTATTCCTTTCCCCACGTTTCCCAGAATCTGTTTCCAACACTGCTCTGGTGGAATTCCTCCCTGGTCCCCTGCCCATCGGTCTTTCTCGTCCACCACAGGGACCCCAGAGGGAAACTGCCAACACCCAGTTGTGGGCCCGTCCCTCCTCTGTTCTACCTCTTTCTGCTGCTCCATGTTATCGAGAGAAGCTGGTGGAGCCCGGCACGTTGCCAACCACTTCCCCTTCATCTGTGTCCAGGTCTGTCTTCCCACCAGGCTGGGAGCCCCTGGATGGCAGGGCAGGCTCTGAATCCTCCCTGTTCCCCCCAGTATCGCTGAGCACAGAACCTGCCACACAGGGGGATCTTGGGAAATACTTGCTGAGCAAATGAAGGGAAATGCAGTGAGTGCTGTCCCTTCTGTGTCCTCTGCTGCTGCTAAGTCGCTTCAGTCGTGTCCGACTCTGTGCGACCCCATAGACGGCAGCCCACCAGACTCCCCCGTCCCTGGGATTCTCCAGGCAAGAACACTGGAGAGGGTTGCTGTTTCCTTCTCCAATGCATGAAAGTGAAAAGTGAAAGTGAAGTCGCTCAGTTGTGTCTGACTCTTAGTGACCCCAGGGACTGCAGCCCACCAGGCTCCTCTGTCCATGGGATTTTCCAGGAAAGAGTACTGGAGTGGGGTGCTATTGCCTTCTCTGTGTCCTCAGTGACCTTCAAATCCTTCCTCCCACCTTCTCCACCCCCCAGCCCTTTCCCAGCTCAACTGCCATCCTGTCTCATCTATTTCACAGCATCACCATCCTATCCACCCCTTTCCCACGTCCCGGGTGGTTCCTTCTGACACTCATGTCTCATCCTGCTCTTCTCCTGCTCCAGACTCTCCTGTGTTTCCCATCACCCTCAGAATAGTCCAAACCCATCAGCCCTGAACCTGAGCGCATTTAGACTCTGGCTTCTAGCTGCTTCTCTAGTCTCACCGCCCACCCCTACCCTGACCTCTTGCACCCCAAAAGGAGGAGTCCTGACCCCAGTACGTCATGCTCTTTCAATCCCCCGCCCCGCTCCCACCCCACTTGAGTTGTTCTTCTGCTGTGAAAGCCTTCCTTACTCATCCTTTGGAAACCCAGGCCGGGCCTGAGGTTCTCCAGGAAGTTCCCCTGAGGACTGCCCACTCTGGCACTTGGTCACCCTTTCTCTTCTTCTCTGGTCAAGGTGCCCATCCTGGCCCCTGTTACTGCTCCAAAAATCACCCCGCTTGGAGTCTGGTTTCTGACTCCTCGGGAGCAGCTCTGGGGATCCTGATTCTAGCATGCCGCCTGGTCCAGAAGTGTCAAGGAGTGAACGAATGGCTGAATTGATGAGTGACTGAGACATGAGTCTCTAAGTCCGAGTGTTTCTCCCGCCCACCAAGCGCCAGGCCTGTGCTTCAGTCTGTGTAATTACCTGCTCCCTCCGAGCAGTGTGAGTTTGAAGGGGCAGTGCCTGCGTTTGATGCTTATTTCGGCGTGTCTGCCTCTCACTCTCATCTGAGTTCCCACCTCCCATCGTTCATGTTATGATCCTGTTTAAAGCCACTCCGTGGTTCCCCGCTGCCCTCGGGTTAACATTTAAACTCTTCCCTGGAGAAGAAAATGGCAACCCACTCCAGTATTCTTACCTGGAGAATCCCATGGACAGAGGGGCCTGGTAGGCTACAGTCCATGGGGTGGCAAGAGTTGGACATGACCTAGTGACTAAACCACAAGCAATCTTCACCAGTTTTGGCCACAGGAGAAAAATTCATTTTCTAAGATTCCTTTTCCATAAATATTTTTAAATATTAAAAAAGTAAATCTAAACTCTTGACCTAACCTACAAAGTCCCTGGGCAGTCTGGCCCTGTCTACATCTGCAGTCTCATCTTGTTCCACCTCCATATGGCTCAGTACATACATATTAGCCTTTTCTGGAAGCTCTTCCTGCCCCAGGGCCTTTGCATATGTTGTTCTCTGGCTAGGACACTTCCCTTCAGCTTCACCCCACTGGCTTCTTGCCATCCTTTCAGTGTTACCTGGGATATCCTTTCCTTTTAAACTGGGTTAGCCTCCCTGCCGGAGAATTTTGTAGCACTTCAGGTTTCTCTTTTGCCCCCACTGTAACTTACTGTTGTGTATGCAGTTCTTTGATTAGTGTCTGTCTCATGCACGAGATGTAAACTCTATGAAGATGTTGGGGAAGTCTGACTTCCTCCCTTCTGTAGACTCAGCATTCAGCACAATGTTTGGCACTGAAGTACACAAATAAATTGCTGGTAATGAGTGACCGAGTCTGTCTCTGGGCCTGTTTATGTTTCCTCCCCAGCCACCATCCTGGTACATAGCAGGTGCTTTTGAAAGCCTTTTGGAATGATGAACGAAGAGGTGAATGAATGCCCCCACGCCCATCCCGCCTCATTGTGCCTCTCTGCACCCCTTTGGTCTTTCTGTCTTCTTATACAGAGCATATATATATATATAGTTTGAAGGTATAACTCTATATTCGTGTGTTATGGGCCCCTCTCCAGGAGTTGGGCTGGGCTGGGAGTCCCTCCCTGCGCCCCGCCCCCACATGCACACAGCAAAACATTAAAAAGAAAACGTCTCAAAACTGCAAAAAACACCACAGCCCTCCCCCCTCCCCCTCAATCCCACAAAAAAAATAAAACACAACGCTCGCTCCCCACGGCCCCCTCCCTTCCCGTCCCCCTCCCTCAGGGTCCCTGATTCAGAGGGTGGGGGGATGTCCCCCCACAGCCGGGTGGGCGGGGGTAGGGCGGGGAGGGGGCGCGGGGGAAGGCCGAGCAGTCTCCAGCGCGCTCACGGGGAAGGAGGGGGGCGCCCCCGACCCCCGGCAGCCTGGTTGCACGCGCGCCCGCGCACGCGCCCCGGACACGCCCCCCTCGCGCCCCGAGGCGCGCCCCTACACCGGCGTGGTCTTCCTGTTGAGCGTGTTGGTGTTGGAGGCGCCGGCCTCCTTGGCTAGGGTCCCGGGGGCGGGCGCGGCGGGCGCGGGCGGGGCGGGCGCGGGCGCGGCGGGCGGCCCGGTGACCGTGACCGTGACGCCGCCGCCCGCCTCCTTGGGGAAGGCGTTGTGCAGCGTGAGGAAGCCGGGCGCCCCCGCGCGGTCCCGCTCCGCGCCCGCGCCGCCGCCGCCGCCGCCGCCCCCCGCGCCCCCCGCGCCCCCGGCCGCCCCGCCGTACGCCCCGCCGCCGGCACCGGCGCTCGCCAGCCCCGCGGCCACGCTGCCCTTGGACGGGTCGCGGCTGAGCGTGTACATGGAGATGTCCGTGGAGGCGAAGCCCGGGCCCCCGGCGCCGCCGGGAGACGCGTCCCGCGAAGGCGACGGCTCGCTGGAGCGGGAGCTAGAGCGGGAGCGGCGGCGGTAGCGGAAGCGGTAACTGGGCAGACGGAGGATGGCCGAGGGGCCGCTCCCGCCACTGCCGCCCGCGCCCCCGCCGGCCTTGAGCAGGTCCGAGCGAGACTGGCAGTGCGCCTCGCGGCTGCGCTCGATGTAGATGTTGACGGCCAGCACGCCGATCACCTCGGCCAGGATGAACGACAGCCCGCCGAAGTAGAAGGACCAGCCGTACGAGTAGTGGTTCTTCTTCTCCTCGTCCCGCTTCGGGCCCGGCTCGCCCGCGTTGGCCGAGATGTACACGATCACCCCGATGATGTTGCTCAGGCCTGGGCGGGGACGGTCAGACGGGAGCCTCGAGGCCGTCCCCGGCCCAGCCCCTGCCCGGGGCCCCGCCCCCGGTCTAGGCCCCGCCCTGCTCTGGCCTAAGCTCCACCCACGATGGCTTAGGCCCCACCCCTGTGGCCTAAGCTCCACCCCTGATGGTCTAGGCCCAGTCCTGCTGTGGCCTAAGCTTCACCCACGATGGTCTAGGCCCCGCCCCAGAGGGGCCCTACCCTGCCCTGACTCGTCCAGGCCCCGCCTCCTGGCCTAAGCTCCACCCCTGGCAGTCTAGTCGTCACCCCACTCTGGTCCACCCACTATGATCTAGATCCCACCCCAGATGGTCCATGTACCACACTGAGCATTTAGGCCCCAACCCGTGTTGATCTATGCTCCCCCTGACATGGTCCAAGCCCTTCCCAGATAGTCTAAATTCCTCCCCAGCTGGCTCAGGCCCCACCTTGCTGCTGCTGCTGCTGCTGCTAAATCACTTCAGTCGTGTCCGACTCTGTGTGACCCCATAGACGGAAGCCCACCAGGCTCCCCCGTCCCTGGGATTCTCCAGGCAAGAATGCTGGAGTGGGTTGCCATTTCCTTCTCCAATGTGTGAAAGCGAAAAGTGAAAGTGAAGTCGCTCAGTCGTGTCCGACCCTTAGCGACCCCACGGACTGCAGCCTACCAGGCTCCTCCATCCATGGGATTTTCTAGGCAAGAGTACTGGAGTGGCTTGCCATTGCCTTCTCCGCAGGCCCCACTTTAAACGGCCCCAAATCCTGCTTCGGATGGTCCACCATTCCTGGCTAATTAAGGTCCTAGTCTGTTGCTCTAAAGCTCACTCTAGCTGATCTAAACGCTGCTCTGGTTGGTCCAGGGCCCACCCTAGATGGTTCAGGCTCATCCTTAGTGGTCCAGATCCCTCCGGGAAGACCCAAGCCCTGCCCTAGACAGTCTTAACTCCTGCTCAGATGGTCCAGGCCCTTCCCTGGCTGGCCTAAACGCTGCCCTTGATAAGATGACCCGGGCCCTATGCTGATTGGCCTAACTCTCCCCTAACTTTATAAATCTTGGCCTCACCCTCGGCTCATTTTAAGTCTGTTAATAAGGTAATCCCTTTGACTCTCTAGACCCCGACTTTGGTTGATCTGAACTCTCTCATGATTATCATCTATTCTAGGCCTTCCTCTTGGTAGCCTAATTAGAGCAGGAAAGAGGGTGACACAACTTAGGAACTAGACAACCTTCTAGTCTAAGCCCCACCTCCAGCTTGCTAAGCCCCGCCCCCCCAAGATGGAGCCCAGACTCTTCCCTAGGCCCAGTTTGTAGTTAGCCCCGCCTTTCAAATCCTCCAAGCCCCACCCCTGCAGGTCACACCCTTCTCTGAAAGCACCCCCTGCTATTTATGCTGAACCCTCCTCCTCTTCAGGATTCCACCGCTTTGAGAAGACTCTGCTGCTGCTAAGTCACTTCAGTCGTGTCCGACTCTGCGTGACCCCATAGACGGAAGCCCACCAGGCTCCCCCGTCCCTGGGATTCTCCAGGCAAGAACACTGGAGTGGGCTGCCATTTCCTTCTCCAATGTGTGAAAGTGAAAAGTGAAAGTGAAGTCGCTCAGTCGTGTCCGACCCTTAGCGACCCCACAGATTGCAGCCTACCAGGCTTTTCTAGGCAATAGTACTGGAGTGGCTTGCCATTGCCTTCTCCGTGAGAAGACTCTAAGTTCCGGAATTGCCCAGTACTACTCACGTCGAGTAGGAGGGGGGTCTTGCCCCTTTAAGAAGCCGTGTCTCACTACCTAGTTGGCCTGGAAACTTTCTCAGGACCCGCCCCTTCTTGGATACACCAAGAACACAAGGTCCGGCCCCCTAGAGCAGGCTCCTCCCCACCTGCGTTCAAAGCACTTTCTCTCCCTCTTCCCCTGGGTCCTCCCGATCCTCAAGACCTCAGTTCAGCCTCAAGCCTCCCCCACCCCCCCCCCTTCTCCCAGGTTCCTTCCCTTCCATCTCCTGGATCACCGCCTTTGGAATCTGAACTCCTGGAATCCCGGATTACTCGGTAGACACCTGTCTGAGCTGGGTTCATTCCCCGAGAAGACGGCGGGAAGGCTACACCTCCTTCGCCCAGCGGGTGGCGATGGAGCTTGGGATAGAGCCCAGGGAGCGCCCCGGCAAGGTGGCTTTGCAGGCGCGCCCGCGCGCCCACACACACACACACACACGTGCGCGCGCGCAGGTGGGCCGCCCCCTCCCTCTGCCTCTCACCTGCTGCCACGAACAGGATCCCTGCTCCCAGGATGATGTTCCTCTTGGACTTGTAGACGCGGGAGGCCGCCACGCACACGCCCCCCAGCAGCAGCAGGATGGCGCTGAGGATGGGGAAGATGCTGGAGGCCCGGACGACCCCTGGAGAGAGACAGGAGAGGGGCGGGGGGTGGGGAGGGAACCAGGGCGTCAGTCACGTCCGCCTGCGCCCCAGCGCCTCCTGTGTGCCTTCCCTCTCGCTGGCTCTCCCATTCCTCCCCTCTGCCCGTGTTCTGGTTCTTGTCTCACTTTCTCTCCTCTTTAAAATTTCTCTTTCACGATCTGATGGCCCCCCTCTCTTTTTCTTCGTCCTTTTCTTCCTTCCTCTGTTTCTCCTGGCATATTTTTCCTGCCCTTTCATTTTTCTAACCACGCTCCCTCTCTCCCTCCCCACCCGCCCCGCCTCCGAACGCCTCTATTTCCCTTGTGGACCGTCTCCCTCTCTTTTTCCTTCTCGCACGCGCGTTCCCTTGCGCTCTTCTGCGCCTTTCCGCGCTTCTCCAGACGCTTCTTTCTATCGCCTCTCTCCCTCCCACTCCCCGTCCGCCTGGCTTCGCCTGTCCCTCCGGGTCTCTCTTCTCTCTCCCCCTGCCCCGTCCATCGCTCCCTCTCCCGCTCTCTTCTTTTTCTCCTGTCTCTTCTCGCCTCCCTTTTCTGCTGGCTTCATCCGAAGCTCTGGGTTTCTCTTCTCTTTCCCCCTTTCTCCTCTCTCCCTCGCTCTGCAGTCCTTTCCACTCTCCCCCAAACCCCAGGCAACCAGATTCTGCGATTTCTGATCCCGGCGGCGGCCGCAGCCAATCCCAACTCGGGGTTTGCCGCGTTCTCGGGGTAGCTACCAATCGCACCGCGGGCTTCCCCAGCCAGCTCCCGGGAGTGGCCAGGCCGCGCCGCAGATTGCCTCTCGGGCCCAGGGTGCACTTGGCCAATCCCGGCCGGGAGAGGGACAGCCAGTCACTGCCCAGGTCGGCACGGCAGCCAATCAGCTCCGGGGATCCCCCGTCTGCCCGCCCCGAGGTGAGAGGAGGGGGCGGGAGAGGGCCCACTGACCCAATCGGGGGCCAGAGGATCTCGGTATCTTGGCTTGGATTGGCTGACAAGCTCATCTCGGCGCGTCGATCTAAGCGCGGGAGCACAGCCCCCTCTCCCCTCCCACGTGCCCGAGCCCAGCAGCCCCCCAACTGCGCCCCAGACCCCCACGTACGGAGCAGATACTCCGCGCTGTCATGATCGTAGTCCGTGTCCTCCGGGAAATGGTTGATCTTCACGCAGACGCCTCTTTTCAACCCTGGAGGGGAATGTGGGGTGATGGTGGTGGGCACTTAACAGTTGGGGAACCGTGGGAGAGAAAAGACACCCCCCGCATTCCTCAAACCCCTTCTCTTTCTGGGCTGATTGGGAGACAGGAAATACTGGCTCCTGAACATGTCTGCGCACCTGGGACAAAGTTTCAAACTCCCTCACCTCAGTTTCCCAACCAGGTTAAAAAAAAAAGGACAAAGGAAAACATCCAACACTCATTAAAAGGCCACAAGGACCTTTGCCCTGTAACCTGGACGCGGACAGTCTCTCCGGCTTGTTTCCCCTCTGTAAGAAAGAAGGTGTTGGTTTCAGTGATATCACGGCACCCTTCAACTTGAAACCCGTTGAAAACACGTGGGAAAAAAGTGTGTGTGTGTTAGTCACTTAGTCGTGTCCGACTCTTTGTGACCCCCGTGGACTATAACCTACCAGGCTCCTTGGTCCTTGGGATTCTCCAGGCAAGAATACTGGAGTGGGTTGCCATTTCCTTCTCCAGGGGATCTTCCCAACCCAGGGATCGAACCCAGATCTCCCTCATTGCGGGCAGACGCTTTACCGTCTGAGCCACCTCCCATGAGGCCCTATGAAGCCTTGAGTCCCCATGGAGGAGAGAGCAGCCCCAGTGGATCAGTGGGGTTGTCGTCTCTTCAATCCTCTGTTTGGGGAGTAGGGTTCCCCCCTCTTTCGACGCCCAGCACCTGCAGTCCTCTGGGAGGCGATGGAGCGGTTGGAACAAGCCAAGGCAAGCTAGGGGTAAGGTATGCCTCCAGGGGTCCTGCAGTCACAGCCCTCTCCTCCCTCCCAGAACACGCATCCTTACATAGCTGGAGACTGGCGTATAAATTAGTATAAAGACACTTTGTTTCCTCAATTCTCCAGGCGCCTTCCCAAACTCCAGGCCTCTGCTCAGTGCTTTGGAACACTCTGCTCATATTCCTTCTGGAGGAGAACTTAACCCTTAGAAGACAGCAGCGCCCGAGTCACCTGCTTGAGGGAGTTTTCCCTCACACAGACCCCTCCAATCCATTCTGGGGGGGTAGCCACATTTTTTTTTTTTAGCATGCATTGGGTTGCTTTATGATCTTTTTCACCACGCTGGGAGTTCCTGAACCGGGGGTGGGGTGGGGGTGGGGTCTGATTCCTTCTTGTGTCTCTAGCATGGCCTGGCACCACAGCAGGAGTCGAGAAATGGCTGTTGAATGAATTAGATTATGAACCATACGGATAGCAAGCAGAAGAGGAGGTTCAAGGCAGAAGATGACAGGGAAAGAAATGCAGGTAAAGGAAAGGACTGGAAAGAAGGACTATAAGGCAGTGAATAATTCCACGAAGCGCTAACATTTGTTAAGTGCTTCTGAGGTAGATTAACTCCTCTGGGGCTCCCAGGAGACCCATGAAACAGATAATGGTATTGGTGTCGTGCAGTGGCCGAACGCTAAGAACTGGAGTCGCACTGTTCGATGTGAAGCCTGAATCCATCATGTCTTACACCACATCCTTGCTGGCCTTATCTGGGCTAGTTTGCTTCAGTCCCTTTTCCTATAACATGGGGGATACTAGGATGCACCTCCCTGGTTGTTACGAGGGTTAAATCCAGGTTCAGAGATTTAGCACTTTGCTGGGAACACAACTGAGTGTTCCGTTGATGCCACGTCATACACCCATTGTCCAGATGAGGAAACAGAGGCATACAAAAGGTTCATTGATTCACAGCTGATGGGTGGTGGAAGCAGAATTCAAACACACAGCAGTTTACTCCGACTGGAATCTAAGCCTGTAGGTGTCCCAACATCTAGAACAATGCCTAGAGCATTGGAAATGCTTAATATTTTCATATAAGAATGGTTGAATGGGCAAGAAGCGCATGAAAAGATGGTCCATATCACTAATCATTAGGGAAATGCAAAGGAAAACAGCAATGAAATACTACCTCATACATATGAGATACCATCCCATTCAGACGGCTACTATAAACAAACAAAACAAAACAGAAAATAACCAGTGTTGGTGAGGATGTGGAGAAACTGGAACCTGTCTACACTGTTGGTGGGAAGGAAACTGGTTCGGTCTCTATGGACAATAGGATGGAGGTTTCTCAAAAAATTAAAAACAAAATTACTATGAAAGTGAAGTCGCTCAGTCTTTGAGACCCCATGGACTGTAGCCCTCCAGGTCCCTCCATCCATGGGGTTCTCCAGGCAAGAATACTGGAGTGGGTTGCCATTTTCTTCTCCAGGGGATCTTCCCGACCCAGGGATTGAACTCAGGTCTCCCACATTGCGGGCAGACTTTTTACCCTCTGAGCCACCAGGGAATTCCATAATTCTTCTGTTTTAGGTTTTGGTTTATTTGGCCAGGAGGCATGTGGGGATCTTTGCTGCAATTCCACCTCTGGGTATATATGGAAAAGAACTGAGAGCAAGGTCTCTAAGAGATATACAAATATATCCATTTTTGTAGCAGCATTATTTACAAGAGCCAAAAGCAACCTAAGTGTCCATCAACACATGAACTGATAAACAAAGTGTGGCATATGGATCGAACAGAAATTTATCCAGCCTTTTAAAAACAACAGAATTCTGACACATGCCACAACCTGAATGAACCTTGAAGACAGGCAAAGTATAATAAGTCAGTCACAGAAATACAAACACTGTATGATTCCACTCATATGAGGTGTCTAAAGCAGTCAAATTCATAGAGACAGAAAGAATGATGGTTGCCAGAGACTGGGAGTGGGGAAGAATGGGTAGAGTTTCAATTCTGCACAATGAAAAGTGCTTTGGAGCTTGGTACAAAATGTAAATATACTTAACACTGCCGAACCGTGCTTTTAAAAAGGGTTAAGATGATATATTTTATGTTATGTGCATTTTACTACACTTAAAAAAAAGCAATTGAATCAATGAATGAAGATACATCTTATGGGAGCAAATGCTTCCCTAACAGCACATCCACTATGGTGTGGCAGGTGGGTTCAAGTTCTCTCTTTCTTGAATGGGATCAGAGTACTCTTCTCAAAACATGAATGATAATTCAATGAGAATGAGCATGGAAAGTAGACGGCATACAGATTCTCTCCACAGACAAGTCATGCTGTAAGTAATAATAACTAGTACTTTGTTGTTGCTATTTAATCACTAAGTCGTGTCTGACTCCTTGCGACCCCATGGACTGTACCCAGCAGGTTCCTCTGTCCAAGGGATTTCCGAGGCAAGAATACTGGAGTGGGTTGCCATTCCCTTCTCCAGGGGATCTTCCCGACCCAGGGATGGAACCCGTGTCTCCTGCTATACAGGTGGATTCTTAACCACTAAATCACCTGGGACTCCACTTAACTAGTATAAAACTTACTGAGGGCTAACCACACACCAGATACCACTCTAAGCATTTGACAGGTGCTCTCTGAAGAGGACTGGATGGCATCACTGATTCAATGGACTTGAACTTGGGCCAACTCTGAGAGATGATGAGGGATGGGGAGGCCTGGCGTGCTGCAGTCCATGGGATCACAAAGGGTCGTACACAACTTGGTGACTGAACAATACCCTCAGCATGGATGACCAACCCTAAGGATACCAGGAAATAATAGCAACCCCTGCATTATAGGTTAGGAAACGGAGGCGTAAAGCTGAACAAGTTGCTCAATCCCATGTAGAAGTTAAATCATGAGGAGGAGAGTTTGGACCTCAGAGGTGAGCTTTTTGCTTGTTTGTTTGGGCTACACTGTGCAGCTTGCGGGATCTTAGTTCCCCGACCAGGGATCGAACCCATGTCCCCTGCAGTGGAAGCATGGAGTCCTAACCATGGCTCTGCCAGGGAATTCCCAGAAGCGACCATCTTTAGGGAAGTAGAGCACAGTGATTATGGTAGCCACAAGCTCAGGCTTTGAAAGTGTATTCTCTGGCTCCGCATACCAGGACAGTCACTTCCGAGTTGTGTGGCTTTGGGGTTTTGAATACCTCTGAGCTTCAGATTCCTGTCTTGGAAAATGAGGATGGTGATATGCCCAGATGAGGTTTGAAAAGTGTTCACTCGGTGTATGTGTGGGGCTTCCCACGTGGCGCCATGGTTAAAGAACCGTCTGCCAATGCAGGAGGCCTAAGAGATGCAGCTCCGATCCCTGAGTCGGGAAGATCCCCTGGAGGAGGGCAGAGCAACTCACTGCCATGAAAAGAGGAGCCTGGCGGGCTACAGTTGACAGGGTCGCAACACGTCGGGCACACTGAAGCGACCCAGCACGCACACGCCGTGAAACACAAGAGCTAAAGAGCAGAACACCTGGGGGTTGTGCGGCTTGCCTCGGCATATTATCCAACCGCCTGGACTGGGAGCTCTGTGTGTGCAGGAATGGTGGCGATGCAAACCGGCGCGTCCCGAGGGCCCGCAGAGCACAGACCCGGGCAGGCGTGGGGGTGAAGGCGTGCGCGCTGCGGCGAGGACCCGTGCGGACCCGTGCGGACGGACGCGCGCACTGCCCCCGCGCATGTTGGGTGGCCCTGTAGCTGCCTCACTTCCCCTTTCTGGCCATCAGCTTCCTGCTCTGACAAACTCTTGTGATAATAATACCTTCCCTCCTGGAGCAACTGGGAGGATTCAATGAGATAATAAGGCCTGCAAAGTGCTGAGCACAGGGGCTTTCAATAGGCTGCTAGAGTAAATTGGGCTGTGAGTCCAACTTCTGGGCGCTGATATTCCTGAGAAGGGGGCTAGACCCATCCGGATGCCCCCAGCCCCAGGAGGTTGGTTCTGAAAGGTGGCAGTTGAGATGAAGCATGAGCCTAAAATATGCATCAGATTTCAGATTCATTATGAAGAAAAAAGCATCATATTTCATTAATATCTGTTATATTGCTCACATACTAAAATAACATTTTGGCTATGCTTGGTTAAATAAAATCGATTACTAACCTTTATATTAATATATTGTATAATTGCATTTATTAGATTCGTTGAACCCTCCCTTTGTACTAGTTTTAATGTCATTTATTGTTGTTTAATCACTCAGTTGTGTCCGAGTCTTTGCGACCCTGTGGACTGTAGACCGCCAGGATCCTCTGTCTGTGGGCTTCTCCAGGCAAGAATACTAGAGTGTGTTGCCATTTCCTTCTCTAAAGGATTTTCCCAACCCAGGGGCTGAGCCCACGTCTCCTACATTGGCAGGCAGATTCTTTACCACTGAACCACTAGGGAAGCCCTTTAATATCACTAGTAGAAAGCTACAGTCTATGAGGTGGCAAAGAGTCAGACAGGACTGAGCGAGTCAGCAGAAACATTTAAGTTATAGAGGCAGCTTGTGTGATGTTTCTGTTGGGCAGTGCTGGTTGGAGGGACGGGACTTCCGGGTTATCAAGGAGGGGAGATTCAGGGATGGGTCACCCAAATTCCTAATAATAAGGACAGAATAGAAGCTACACAGTCTAGCCTTTACACTGTGTCTTTACATGTCATAACTCACTGGGCTCCCTCCGCAGCCCTGTAGGTTAGGGGTTATTATAACGCCCGTCTCACCGATGGTGAAAAGCACAGAGATGTTGAACATATGGTTCAAGGTCACGTTTCAGGGCCAGGCAGAAGGAGGTAACCCAATGAGTTCTGTTCCAGAGTCTGGGTCTCCATCACCGCTTCCTACTGCGTTTCTCAGAGACACTTGAAAGGAGACAGGATGAGACCCAAGAATTCCCTGGGGCAAAGCACTTTCGGGGGACCGCAGCCCCGGGGGAACAGTTCCTACACTCCCGGATCCCTAGATAGGATGGAGGCTGGTGGATGTGCTGACTTAGGAAACAAAACAGACCCGGACTCCAGTGCAGACTCAATGGCCTGTTAGCTCTGTGACCTTGGGAAAGCTGCATCCCTTCTCTGAGCCTTAAGGTTTCGTTTTTGGAGATGGTGGTAATGGTCGTACACAGTACACAGGGTTACTATGAGAATCCAGTGGCACACGAATGATGATTAAGTAACAGTAAAGCCAACCTGCCTTTAACACGTCCTTAAGTCATTTCCTTTGACTCTGGAGAGTCCACTTAGCCCGTTATCTCCCCCCAGCCTCTGTGGTCTCTCCTTTCTCAGCTCCCTTTGCTGGCTCTTCTCATCTGTCTGATTGTCTTGGAATACTGGACTAGCTCAGTCGTTGGCCCTTCAGCTAATCTTTGTGTGTGTTTCTGTCTCTGCTCATCCACCCACATGCCATGACCCACCGCCCCCCCATCCCAGACGTCCCCCTGAACTCTGGCCTCATACATCTATCTTATCACTAATGTCTTAGATCAGGGGGTTAGCAAACTATGGCCCAACAGCCAAACCCAGTGAAGAGTAGGTTTTACTTGTTTTTTTAAAAAATGATTGAAAAACTGTCAAGGAAGACTCTCGTGGTACGAGAAAATGATATAAAATGCAAATGTCAGTGCCCGTAAAGGAAGTTTAATTGGAACCCAGCCACGCTCATCCACTCACGCATTGTCTCTGGTTGTTTTTAGGAGTAGCGGCGACAGAGATCACACGCCCCACGAAACCTAAAAGACTGACTGGGCGGGGTTTTGTGGGTCCTCTCCTATGGTGACTCCTATCTTAGACATTATCACCAGCAGGCACCCCCAATTTAACATTTCCAAACTTGAGCTTGTGATAGCCCTCCTTACGATAAATTAGGGCTTCCCTGGTGACTCAGATGGTAAAGAATCTGCCTACCAATGTGGGAGACACGGGTTCGATCCCTGGGTCCTGAAGATCCCCTGGAGAAGGGAATGACTACCCACTCCAATACTCTTGCCTGGAGAATCCCACGGACAGAGGAGCCTGGCGGGCTGCAGGCCATGGGGTCACAAAAAGTCGGGCACGACTGAGCGGCTGAGAGAAAGTAAGACAAATACATAAAATACCAGCTGTTCCAGCTGATGAATACCTCCACCCCTACCACACTGTCGGGGTGCAGGCCACAGACTTGGAGCAGTGACTCTCACTAGGCGGGGTTTTATTCCTAGTCCAGAGACAGTTGGTGATTTTGGTGGCCACGCTGATGGATGCTGCTGGTCTTTGGAGGTAGA
The DNA here is from genome assembly GCF_049115385.1 of Moschus berezovskii. Lineage (NCBI taxonomy): Eukaryota > Metazoa > Chordata > Mammalia > Artiodactyla > Moschidae > Moschus > Moschus berezovskii. Next base: position 3,671,964 of record NC_142481.1, read on the forward strand.
GCCTGGAAATATTGCTAAACCTCCTACAACACAGAGGACCTTCCTTCCACCCACCATCCACCACCACCACCGGCCACTGCAACGCGGAATTATCCATCCCCCAAAAGGCCAACAAGGCTGAGGTTGGAAAACCCTGCTTTCAAGACATCCAGACTCCCTTCTCTCACATCCTGCCACTGTCCCCATCAGCAGTTCCTGCCTGCCCGCTGTAGCTGCAGAGTGTGCTCTCAATTCAAACCCTAATTCTACGGCTCCCAGCCCAGATAAGCCAGCTCCTGTTTTCCCTTTTCCCTCCTGCCTCTCTCTCAGAGACACAGCACAGCGATCCCCTTAACCTTTCAGCCAGCTCCTGTCACTCCTCTGCCCAGGAGCCTGCGATGGGAAAAGCAGGTCACATCCCAGGACCTGAAAGCTCGTGCACCTTGCCGGCACCTCCTACTAGGTTCCTCCCACACCAGCTCTGCCCTGGCTGGGTGGTGGGCCTCGCCTGGCGGTCAGACACGAGGCACATTCCCATTGATGAGCTGGGTTTCTACAGCCTAAACCATTTCCCTCCAGAAGCCACATGGCTCCATCTCTGGGTCCATTCAGCCCACCCCTCGGGTGTCACCCGCTTGGCCTCCTTCATCTCCAGTTTCTACAGCTTCACACTCTTGCCCCTAACGCTTCCATCCCCTCGTTTGCTCTTTTTCCTCCTTAGCACTCAGCTCCATCTAACACCCTAGATGTTGTATTTTCTCATCTCTCTTATTATCTGTCTCTCCTTCTAAAATGTAAGACACGTAACAACAGGGATCTTTGTTGTTGCTGTTTTTCCTTGCATTTCAGCTGTAGCTCCAGTATCAAGAATAGTGCCTGGCACATAGTAGAAACTCAATAAACAGTGGTTGGGGATGAATACATGGAAATATCATGATTCACAGTACAATGTCCTGGGGGTTCCAAGAGGCAAGTCCGCAGACACGGCTCTGTGCCTGATGCTCGGTCAGACCAGGGAATGAAGATGAAGTCAGATGCCCACACGAGGAAGACAGTAGCATCATGGGGAAATTGGACGGGTGTGAGGCGACAGGGAGCAGCGGTGACTGGGGAAAAGGAGACCCACATGTGTAATCTGAAGAAGCAGCTGCTCCTCGGATCTGGCGAACAGGGTTGCTGGACAATGCCAGCCCCATGTTATCAGATCTTCCACTAGTTCAAAAGAAACTGATTCTCAAAAATCGGATTCTCAACGTGCAGTCTCCCTATTTTTAAATATTGGCAACCGATTCTGATTGTGGTTTCGGTTTTAAACGCTCCACACACCAGACAAAGCATGTCTGTAAATCCCATCCTTCAGACCTGAGTTCTCTTGGCTCTGCCCCCAGCCACAGCGGGGTGACCTTGGGCAAGTGACTTAACCTCTCTGAGCCTCGGTTTCCTCATCCCCAACCAGAAGATAGTATCCCGCCCCCACCAGGGGATTAAATAAGATAATAACCTTCCTGGCCTATTGAGAGCGCCCAGCAAAACGGAGGAGGAAATGATGGGGAAAAGAGAAGAATTAAAAAAAGAGAAGTGACGGATTGTGACCTTCTGGGCCCTGTAGGGGGAAGTTGGGGATTGGCTGGTTCCTTCTCCTTCGCTTTGCAGACCAGGGCTGGTGAGGCTGTGGAGATGAGCAGGTAGTGGCCACACAGGGGAGGGGGGACCGACGCACAAGAGGACTGGGACTCGGGTGTCCTGCGCCCCAGCGCAGCACCGCCGTGCCATGTGGAAAGAAATGGCAAAGCCGAGAATGGGACGGAGGGGTTGCTCAGAGGAAGAGGGCTGGCCCAGGAGGAAAGTCGGAGGAGATGGCAGGCAGGGGAACCGGCTGGGAGGGAGGCTGCAAGAGGGAGAGAGCGGGGCCAGGGAGAGAGCCCAGACGAAGGCTGGAAGAGGCAGTGCCTCCTCTGCGAGGAAGAGGCCAAAGGGAGGCTGAGTGGACGGAGGGGAAGTACAGCCCCGGAACGGGCCAGGGAGGGCAAGGACCCCTGCGGAGGCGGGGGAGGAAGCCAGGACAGGCGCCCGGAAGACGAGCCCCCAAAGCAAAGAGGAGGGGACCACGAGTTCCGGCCCGACGGGGCGTGATGTTCAAGGGGACCAACAGCCCACGTGGGGCCAGAGGGTCAAGAGGGACGAGGAAGGCGCTGGAAACGGGGTCATCCGAGGTCGGGGCGCTCAGAGCCAGGACGCGGGGATCGACGATGCCGCGGGCAAGGAGGACGAGCCTCGAGATCAGGGCTGGGAGGGCAGGGGGGCGGGAAGGCAGAGGGTGCCAGCGCTGGGGTCCAGGCCGAGGGGGTCCCCTGGTAGAGGGAGCGGTGGGAGGGAGAGCGGAGGGGGCGCTTTCCCCGCGAAGGGCGGGAAGAGGATAAGGGTCAGGGGCCCTGCTGAGTGATGGAGAGGCGAGCGGGGGGGCGGGGTTCAGAAGAGGGTCCGGACCCAGAGAAGGGTGGGGGCCCGAGGGCGAGGGGCGGCGGCGGGCAGGAGCAGCGGGGGGCGTCGGGGGTGGGGGCCGCGGGAGATCGGGCGGCGGGGCGCAGGGCCCTACCTTCCAGGCAGCAGATCCTCCAGAGGCCCGAGTGCGTGAGGCCGCCGGGGTCCTTCTTCTCCGCGGCGCCGCCGCCCCCGCGCTGGGGGGGCCCGTCGTCGGCGCCGGCGCCCGCCGTGAGGTTGGTGGTGTTGCAGATGAAGGCGCGCGTGTAGAGCCAGTAGTCGGTGCTGATGGCGATAGTCATGAGGCCGAAGGCCGCGAAGGCGCCCACCGTCGTCAGCAGCACCTGCACCCCCTTCTCGCACCAGAGGCCCCGCTCCTCGTTCCAGCGCTTCAGCGACTCCAGCTTGACCGCGGGCAGCCGGGGGGCCGCGGGCCACCACCGGGGCAGCGGCGGCGGGGCCGTGCCGGCGGCTGGGGGGAGCACAGCGCAGGCAGAAGCGGGGGGGCCCCCCGGGGCGGAGGGCCTGGGAGGGGGGTGGCTGGGGAGGGGGCCGGCGAGGAGGAGGCTGCAGGCCGGGGACGGGGTCAGAGGGCCGCCATGGTCGCCTGCGGGTGGAGGGCAGGGGTAAGGCGAGAGAAGGATTAGCCAGCAGGGTTCGCCTGGATACCGCCGCACCTGCACCCCTCCCCACGCTAAAAAAAAAAAAAAAATACCCCTACTGTTTCCTAGGTTGAAGAAACGCCTTCCACGATGCTTACCTCTGCCTCCCTCGTTCTGAAAAACATTTCCCTGTGTCCAATAAAGTCTTCCCACTAACCTCCTTCTGAGAAAAACCATCCCTGACAGTGGGTAGGACACTCTTCCAGGCCCCCCCTGACTCCGCCCCCTGGTCTCACTGTCCCCCAACCCCACACACACACAGGGAAACCATCCCTCACTCCCAGCCCCCAGAGCCGCCTCCTCCCCAGGAACCCCTGTCCTGCTCCTCATTTCTTACAAAATGTTCTCATAAAGTTCTCCCCTTCCCATCCTCCCCTGCAAGGCCCGCCTCTTCACCTACCATGGCCTCTACTGAGGAAAAAGAGATCTCCCAATCTCTCCTTAACTGGAGGTGGGGAGAAAAAAAGCCCACAACACAACAGAACCTAAATCTTCCCAACTAATCCTCACTGTTTGCATAATTCAGAAAAAAGCTATCACCACATCAGCTCCACAGTCTCCTCTGTATGGGAATCCCCCTACCTCCCACCCCACCCCCAACCCCAGGACTCAGTCTCTGGACCAGAGTTCTCAACCTTGATGGCACCTTGAAACCACCAGAGGACCTTGAAAGATAACGATGCTTGAGAAACTCTGATTTCACCGGTCCGGGGTGTATGTAGCCCTGAGCATCTAGGCTTTTAGAAGCTCCCCAGGGGATTCTTTTAAACAATCCAACAGTGTTGGACTTTCTGGTTTAGAAGAATGGCCCTCATCTCCATGACATTCCCCTCTAACAGCCCCCACCTGACTCCCTTGGACCATTCTCCCTTCCCCTACCGTGTCTTGGACTCAAGGGAACTCCGCACACTCTCTCGTTTCCTTTTGGGAGTCTTCTGAGACGGATTCAACTTAGACAAACTCATCATAGCCATCGCTTTCTCCTCCATTAAGAAGAATTTCCTCCGTGAGTTGCATGGCATTTTCTACTCACAGGAATCCCTTCACCAGACCCCAAACTCCTCTCCATTCAGAAATCTGCCAAACTTGGACCTGTGAACTCTTAGCGGTGGAAGGAAATCCCCTAGCCCCTGCTGAGCATCCCCCCAGGCTATTCCCCTGCCCCCCCCACCAGCTCCCCACTACCTCCAAGCCCTGTCTGTCACCCACGTGGATAAGCCCCGTCCATCAACTCCAGATCTCCCCAGCTCACTTTGACCTCCCACTCTCTCTTGAACCTACAAGAACCTCCTCCCCCACCTCTGCCCTGACTTTCACATCATGAAGAATCAATCCCATAAACTCCTGCCATCCTGCTCTGCTCACTCTGACTCCCAACATCTCTTCTGCTCAAGAGAACCTGCTTCGAGGCTCTCCAGCACCCCACAACCCCACTTCTTGGGACACCCCCAGACCTCCCCCAACTCCTTCACCTGTGCAGTAAAACACGTTGCACATTCATTTTTCTTCAAATTTAAAAAGCTCCCCTCCATAGATGGTGCCCCTCAGAAAAATCTGATCCCCAAGATCACAACTCTTTTGCAAGCAGGAATAATTTCCCACTCGGCACCCCCCAGTGTCCGTTCGCGTTCCTCGCCCGCAGCACCCCACCACCATGCCCCCGGCCCTGCCTCTTCCGTCCCGTTCCAGGCATGCATCCCTCACCTGCTCCCACCACTCACTTTGCTGCCCGTCTTCCCCCAAACCCCTTCTTCCAGTTAAGAGCCTGGAAGCCTTAGGGGAGGGGGGGGAATAACCAACCCCATACTGGGTCCCATATCAGGGTGACCTTGGCCTCTTCCGCCCCCATCAGCTGGCCCTCACTGGGTCTGCTCCAAGGAGGGGTGTTGGAAAGGTTGTCTATGGGGGGGTGTCTCCATGGCAACTGGGGCCCCACACGTGTGTTCTCTCTTCCCCTCCACTCCTGCCTGCCCACGCGGGGCCCCTGGCCCAGCCCGATTCATCAGTGCCCTGGACACTGACATCCCCAGACACCCCCCCCCCCCCCGCACTTCTCACTTCTGGACCCTTCCCCTCTCTCCTCTCCAGAAAGACGCTGAGTTTACCCTCCTGTCCGCCTCTCGGCCTCTTCTCTCCGCATCTGTGCCCCTCACCACCGGCAGCATCACCTCCACTGTCCTAGCAAATTCCTGCCTCCACCTGGGGTGAGGCTGTGACCCCGGGATGTACCCCTGCCCCTGCGGGGGCCCCCTAAAGCCCCCATCCCCGGGATAAGGAAAGGATGGAAAGAGGAGGCCAATGAGCGAAATTCTCCATCAAATCAAGATCGGAAGATATTTTCATTTTGTCGATTTTGGGGGCAATTTGCTTTTTTTTTTAGGGGTTCTTGCTTTAGTCCCCTTGTCAGCGGCAGCAAAGGAGGGAGCAGGGGACCCCCGAATTCGAAAACTCCGGTATATGAGAGGGGTCATCTTCCCCTCTCCCTCGGAAGGGGCTAGTTCCTTCCTCCAGAATTTGGGGGGGTTACAGAGCCTTCCTTTTACACATCCACCCACCTCCGATTAATAAAAAGATCTGTCTCACCTCTGTTAACGATAGGTCAACTCTCCGATGCACTGGGGAGGGGACGTTGAGCCCCCTTGTCGGCAACCCCCCCAGAACAGCCCTTGGGGCTCCCAATTCTCACTGCTCCCCTCCCCCAGCAGCGAGGGACCCAGGCGTCCGACCTGGTCGGGGGCGGTGATGAGGAGGCGGACAGGGGGGAATGGGGGAGTTGAGCTGGGAGGGGAGGCCGGGGGGCAGCTCTGAGCTCGGGCCCCCGAGGGAGAGGGGGTCGGGATGGGGGGGAAAAAAAAAAGGTGAGGAGACAATTTGGTTCTCGTGTCGCCGGGTAAAGTGCGGAGCTGGAGGACGAGAGAGGGAAGGCGGAGGGAGGGGGAGGGGAGCCGCCGAGGATGGGGAGCCACGGAGCGGAGATGGACGGGGGGAGGGAAGTGCTGGGGGGCAGGGTCTGCGTGGCAGGAGGAAGCTGGGGAAGGAGAGAGACCCAGAGAGGGAGGCAGAGAGCCGGGGCCCGGGGAAGCGGAAAGACAGAGACCCGGAGTCGGGAAACAGAAATGGGGGAGGCAGAAAATCGGGGGAGGCGGCGGCTGGTGGCAGAAGGAAGTTGGAGAGGGAGACACACACACACACAGAGCGAAATAGCCAGAGGGAAGGGGACCGAGGCGGAGACGGGGCAGAGACGGGGGTGGGAGACTTCGGGGTCAGGATCTGGGTAGCGGGAGGGACGAAGGGACAGAGTCATCCAGAGAGGGAGGAGAGGCGGGTGGGCAGACGGACGGAGGGAGACTGAGAGCGCGGGGAGGGGGCGGCAGAGAAACCGGGCTGGGGCGACCGTCCCCGCAGAGGAGAACGCGGGGGGGCACGGAAGAAAGGTAGGGTGGCAGAGAGCGCCTGGGGACGGAGAGGCAGGGGCGGGAGGGAAGAGAGAGCCGGACAGGGAGACCGACGGGGACAGCCTGGGGCTGGGGCAGCGAGCGGGCCAGGGGACCAGAGGCAGCGGTGGAGGCGGAAGAGGCGTCCGAAAGAAGCCAGAGGGAAACAGAGGGGCCAGGCCCCGACGAGCGCAGGCGGCCGGAGAGAAAGGCTCCCCCTGCCCCGCCCCCGCCCGCGGCCCCAGCCTCGCTCCCTACCCCCATCCCCATTTCTGAGCCACCTCCCCACCCCCACTAGCCTCCATCTCTCCACAGCGTCGCTTGCCGCCGCCACCGCCTCTTCCTGTCGTCATAGCAACAGGATCCAGGCGCCCAGCCAAGGCTGGCAGCAGCGGCCGGAAATGAGGGGAGGGCCTTTTAAAAAGGACCCCAGGAGCTCTCCCCTTTCCCCAAACCCAAGGAAAGCTCCACCTCCCCGAGTCTCCCCACCATTCACTCCCCACCAAGAGGCAAGGGCAAAGAGCCACTGAAAATAAAATTATATTCAATTTGCCAGGATAGGAAGCCTTTTGAGTTTCACCAATATTTTTTTTTTCTCCTTACCCCCTACCCACCCCTAGTTCAAAGAGTTAGATTCCCCCCAAGATAGGGATGGGAGTGAGGAGAAATGTAGGGTGTATGAAGCTTGAGTGAAAATAAGTTTTAAAGAGTCTGTCTGGAGATGGGATGGAGGGCTAGATAACAGTTTTGAGATGCATGGATTTGCAAGTTCTAGAACTAGCCAGTGGGTAGAAGGTGGGACAACTCGAGGTAGAAAATCTGAGATGAGAGTCAGAAAGTTTGGTTTGGGGATTCAAACCTCAGAGCTGCCTGTAGCCACTGTGTGACCTTGGGTAAGACATTTCCTCTCTTCTAGACTCAGTTATAATGGGAGCAAAAACTCGCCTGCAGTTAAACAGGAACACCGGTGAGAAAAGGTCTCTATAGGCTGCTCTGGACAAGCAGTATTTCAAGACTGTGTGTTCGCGGAAATGGAACCAAAAGCTAAAAGCTCTTGTTTGTAGATATTCTGATGATGGCTCATTCTGACTGGTGTGAGGTGATACCTCATTGTAGTTTTGATCTGCCTTTCTCTAGTAATTAGTGAAGTTGAGCATTTTTTCACGTGCCTCTTGAATGGAGAAATGCCAGTTTAGATGGGAGCAAGGTCCGAAAGGGAGGGGATATATGTGTACATAGAGCTGATTTACTTCTTTGTACAGCAGAAATTAACATGACACTGAAAAGCAACAATACCCCAATTAAGAAAACGAAACAAAAACTCAAAAACTAAAAGCTAGCCCTAGCCACAGACTTGGGCTAGTGAGTTTGCATACTGTCCCATGGGCCTTGCTGAGCCCTTGCAGTGTGGGCGCTGATGTTCCCCTATCGAAGATGAACAAACTGAGGCTCGCAGATGTGCAGCGATTTTCCCATGGTCACCCGGGAAATACAAAGTCAGGTCTGGAGATGAAGCAGCCTCTTTGAAGGGAGTTGCTGTGACTGGTCAGCAAAGGGTGGTGAACTTCAGAGCCGCTTAACCATTTGTGTGTCTCCTCCTGTGTCAGCTCCTCCCTGCTGGGCGGGGGGGTTGCGGCTGGCAGAAGACAGAGAAACTCTGTGCTCCCCACACATCCCACCACCTCCCCCGGAGCAGCATCTCAGATTTCCACTGGAATTTCACAGGTAAGTTTACTGAATCCTCACCGTGACCCGCAGGGGAAAGGGGTATTAGAGGGGCATTCTGACATCCCTGATTTAGAAGCAAAGAAACACCAGCCTCCAGGGAAGGGGCCTGGAATTCACCCATCTGAGAAACATTTGTTCAGCCTCAGTTGTTTTGTCAGGGAGGAGGAGAGAGACGTGGACAGCTATGGTAATAGATACGAATTGACTGCTGAAGGTTACAGATTCTAAATGATTTGCAGGCATGGACTAGGTCTTCTGGGTTCTATTCTTAGCTCCCATTTTAAAGACATGAAAACTGAAGCTGAGAGAGGTAAACACAGCCTGCAGATAGGAAGCGGTAACAATGGAAACACCGAGTCAAGTCTTCAGATTCCAGAAGCTGTGATATTTTTCACTGCTTCTTGGTTCTTTGGCTGGAGTATGGGGGACTCTTCAGAGGGGATGTTGCAGAAAATGGACCTTTTCAGCACTCATTTCTAAGTTTGCTCCTGAATTCATCTTGCCTTAACCGAAGTCTATTTCAAATCTTGAAAGATGATGCTGTGAAAGTGCTGCACTCAATATGCCAGCAAATTTGGAAAACAAAGCAGTGGCCACAAGACTGGAAAAGGTCAGTCTTCATTCCAATCCCAAAGAAAGGCAATGCCAAAGAATGCTCAAACTACCGCACAATTGCACTCATCTCACACGCTAGTAAAGTCATGCTCAAAATTCTCCAAGCCAGGCTTCAGCAATATATGAACCGTGAACTCCCACATGTTCAAGCAGGTTTTAGAAAAGGCAGAGGAACCACAGATCAAATAGCCAACATCCGCTGGATCATGGAGAAAGCAAGAGAGTTCCAGAAAAACATCTATTTCTGCTTCCTTGACTATGCCAAAGCCATTGACTGTGTGGATCACAATAAACTGTGGAACATTCTGAAAGAGATAGGAATCCCAGACCACCTGACCTGCCTCTTGAGAAACCTGTATGCAGGTCAGGAAGAAACAGTTAGAACTGTACATGGAACAACAGACTGGTTCCAAATAGGAAAAGGAGTGCGTCAAGGCTGTATATTGTCACCTTGCTTATTTAACTTATACGCAGAGTACATCATGAGGAACGCTGGGCTGGAAGAAGCACAAGCTGGAATCAAGATTGCCGGGAGAAATATCAATAATCTCAGATATGCAGATGACACTACCCTTATGGCAGAAAGTGAAGAGGAACTCAAAAGCCTCTTGTTGAAAGTGAAAGAGGAGAGTGAAAAGGTTGGCTTGAAGCTCAACATTCAGAAAACAAAGATCATGGCATCTGGTCCCATCACTTCATGGGAAATAGATGGAAAAACAGTGGAAACAGTGTCAGACTTTATTTTTTGGGGCTCCAAAATCACTGCAGATGCTGATTGCAGCCATGAAATTAAAAGACGCTTGCTCCTTGGAAGGAAAGTTATGACCAACCTAGATAGCATATTAAAAAGCAGAGACATTACTTTGCCAACAAAGGTCCGTCTAGTCAAGGCTATGGTTTTTCTCGTGGCCATGTATGGATGTGAGAGTTGGACTGTGAAGAAAGCTGATCGCCGAAGAACTGATGCTTTTGAACTGTGGTGTTGGAGAAGACTCTTGAGAGTCCCTTGGACTGCCAGGAGATCCAACCAGTCCATTCTAAGGGAGATTGATCCTGGGTGTTCATTGGAAGGACTGATGCTAAAGCTGAAGCTACAATACTTTGGCCACCTCATGCGACGAGTAGACTCACTGGAAAAGACTCTGATGCTGGGAAATGTTGGGGGCGGGAGGAGAAGGGGACGACCGAGAGTGAGATGGCTGGATGGCATCACTGACTCTGTGGACATGAGTTTGAGTGAACTCCGGAATTTGGTGATGGACAGGGAGGCCTGGCGTGCTGTGATTCATGGGGTCGCGGAGAGTCAGACATGACTGAGCGACTGAACTGAACTGAACCGAAGTGTCCCATGGAATTAACCTGGAGACCTAGAAGCTGTAGGCTCAGAGACAGGTCTGCCAAGCCCCTACCCTTGAGCAGCTCCTCCAGCCTACACCCCCGATCTCATCTGGTAAGCAGAACTCCAAAATGACCCTCAATGTTCCCACCACCTGGTGTACGCACCCCTGTAGAATTCTCTCCTCTTGAATGTGGGCAAGATTATAAAATAGTATGAGGTGTCACCCCCATGATTAAACTACATTATACATAAGAGGGAGGGGTTTTGCATGTGTAATTAAGATCCCTAATCAGTTGATTTGAAGTTAGTCAAAAGGAAGATTACCCTGGGTGGGCCTGACCTAGTCAGGTGGTCTCTTTTAGAAAGAGTCAAGAATCAGCTCACTAGTTAGAATGGAAATGCTGGGGAGGGTGTGGGGAAAGGAGAGCCCTCCTAGAATGTTGGTGGGAATGTCAATTGGTGCAGCCACTCTGGAGAACAGCATGGAGGTTCCTTGAAAAACTAAAAGCAGAATTACCATATGATCCAGTAATCCCACTCCTGGGCACATATCCAGCAAAAATGCTAAGTCAAAAAGATACGTGCACTCCAATGTTCATAGAACAGCTATATTCAATAATCAAAACATGAAGGAGTTCCCTAGCAGTCCAGCAGTTAGGACTCAGCACTTTTATCACCCTGCCTGGGTTCAGCCCCTGGTCAGGAAACTAAGGTTCTGAAAAGATCACGAGGCAAAAAAAAAAAAAAAAAGCCTGCTACAGGAACTTCAGTCACACAACCGCAGGAAATGAATTCTATTCAACCTGAGGGAGCGGAAGTGGATCTCTTCCTAATTGGACCTCCAGATGAGGACCCAGCCAGCCGACTTCTTGGTTTCAGGTTTGTAAGACCCCTGTTGAACTGTACGAGGTTCCACGGTAAACTGTGAGATAGTAAACACGTGTTGTCTTAAGCCCCCGTGCGTGCGGTAACTTGTCATGCAGCACAGGTAACTAGTGTGCCTTGTAAATCACAGTGCGCTGTGAAACTCACAGGGGGCCTCCTCAGTGTCTCCCCTGCCCTGCTCCTGACAAGCAGCCAGTCCCCATACATAGACTCGGCTCCCTCCAGGGTCTCTTTTGCTCCCCTTTCCTCCTCTCAGACCTGCTCCTGGGTGGACTGTACCATCAGCTCCTACCACTGGCTCCCTTCCCCCAAAGTCCGATTTCCACTTGGCCCCTTTCTAACATTCAGAACTGTCCTGTCCTTCCTCTGCTCAGAATTATCCAATGGCCCTCTCTTACCCTCAGGGGAAAAAGCTAAGCTCCTCACCTGTGTCCTTCTGCCAAGGTCGCCAATCTCATCTTACACCATCCCCACTGCTGCCTCCTACAAGATAGCCTTTTTATTTTATTGGCCATGCTGCAAGGCTTGCAGGATCTTAGTTCCCCGACTAAGGATTGAACCCGTGCCCTCAGCAGTGAAAGCACAGACTCCTAACCACTGCACCACCAGGAAACTCCCCAATGCCTCCTGCAAGCTGGAGTTGTTTTTCCCTACCGTGTCCAGCTCCTTGACGCTTTCAAGTTTTCTGAGTGTGGTTCCCTTTTCCAGACTCCCTTTCCATTGTTCATCCATATGACAAACCCTCTCAGTTCAGTTCAGTTCAGTTCAGTCCCTCAGTTGTCTCCGACTCTCTGCGACCCCATGAATCACAGCATGCCAGGCCTCCCTGTCCATCACCAACTCCCGGAGTTCACTCAAACTCATGTCCATCGAGTTGGTGATGCCATCCAGCCATCTCATTCTCTGTCATCCCCTTCTCCTCCCGCCCCCAATCCTTCCCAGCATCAGAGTCTTTTCCAGTGAGTCAACTCTTTGCATGAGGTGGCCAAAGTATTGCAGTTTCAGCTTTAGCATCAGTCCTTCCAATGAACACCCAGGATTGATCTCCTTTAGAATGGACTGGTTGGATCTCCTTGCAGTCCAAGGGACTCTCAAGGGTCTTCTCCAGCACCACAGTTCAAAAGCATCAGTTCTTCGACGATCAGCTTTCTTCACAGTCCAACTCTCACACTTGCTCTTAAAGATTCAGCTGAGTTGCCTCTTCCTCCAGGAAGCCTTCCCTGACCTCTCAAGGCTGCATCAAGTGTTACAACTGCACTTCCTTCATGCCTGGTAGTGTTCCCATTAGGGCACAGTCACCATGCATTGTGACTGGTCCAAGGATCGGGCTCCCCCAGTAGATCAAGGAGCTGTTCAGGACAAGCAGGGGTCTAGTTCGCTCTGGTGTCCCCCAGAACCCAGCCCTGGTAGACAGGAAGCTGCGGTTCACGACGGATGAAGGAATGAATGAATGTCTCAGGGAACGAGTGGCTGCATGTTTCAGGGTCCCTCACCCCCCAGCAGTCCCTGCCCAACCCCTCTCCCCCGCCTCACATCCTGAATGTGCTTTTTCCCAGGTGCCTGAGTGTTTCTCATCAACAACAGCTGGGCCTTTTGTGTTTTCTCAAGAGGAACAGAGTGCTGGTGGCGTGTTTTCCCCGCTGTACCAGGAAGAGAAGATCAGCGTTTCTAAAACGTCCTCATTCAGGGTGAAGTGGAAATATTCCAGCGCTGGGGAGTCAGGTGGCCCGAGTTCCAATCTTTGCTTTGCCTTGCCTCCCCAAAGGACCCAGAACCAAATTATGGCTCTCTCTGCCCCTTCATCCTCTTGTCTAAGAAGGGATTGAGGGGTGCAAAGTTAGTGATCTCTCTCTGGTTGGGGTGCTCTAGGGCTGTGATTTGAAAATCACGCATCCTTGAGGACCTCCTCGGTGGTCCAGTGGCTAAGACTCTGCCTTTCCACTGCAGGGGGTGCAGGACTCGATGCCTGGTTGGGAAACTCAGATCCCACATGCCTCATGGCATGGCCAGAAAAGAAAACCTGGGGCTTCTCTGTTAGTCTAGAGGTTAAGAACCGAATGCAGGGGACATGGGTTCGAACCCTGGTCCAGGAACATCCCACACGCCATGGAGCAGCAAAGCCCATGTGCCACAGTTACTGAGCCTCTGCTCTTGAGCCTACACGCTGCAACTGCTGAAGCTCACATGCCCTAGAGTCTGTGCTCTGCAACAAGAGAAGCCCGAGGACCGCCAGCAGAGACTAGCCCCTGCTCTCCGCCCCTAGGGAAAGCCCGAACACAGCAACGGAGACCTAGTGCAGCCAAAAATACATGAACAAGTAAATCCTTAAAAAACAGACAAAGAAGCAAACAAAAACCCCACACCCGAGGGATCCTGGCAGGGCTCATTTAGTGACTGTCAAGCTCCTGAGATTATGTGAAAAACTTTGTAAATATGGGCATTGCTTTCTGGGGGGTTTATCTGCTCTTCAAAGGGATCCCTAATCCCCTATGAGTTGAGTCACTTTTTAAAATTGATTTAGCAAAATATAATTTGTGTTAATAAAAATAAAGGTTACGAGAAAAAAAGCAGGAGAGAACATATGAATGAACAAATAATATCTAGAGAAGGCTTTTCTCTACCCCAGCTCTAGTCACTTCTCGGACCAGGTCACTCTTTGTGTGGTGGGGGTGAGGCTGTCCTGTGCATTGTAGGCCATTTACCAGCATCCTTGGTCCCACTATATGCCAGTAACACCCCCTCCCCAGTTGTGACATCCAAAAATGTCCCCAGACATTGCCGGATGCTCCCTGGAGGCAAAATTACCCTGAGCAGGGAACCGCTGATCTAGAAGAAACTGATAAAAATTGTTCCCCCGGGGATCAAAACTGTGATTGAGAAAAATGAGAAGAGAGTTATTCTTTTTTCTTTCTATCCTTCTCTGGCTCTTTAAATTTGAAAATCATGACTAAGTATTACATTTGTAATAAAAATGAGTTTATTGTTAAAGTAAATTACCTCCATTCAAGGGACCACTGCAGAACCTTTGAAAAAAAAAATAGGCCAGTCTCTGCATCTGATATATTGCCTCCATGGCATACAGCAGCAATGATGAAAACTTTTGTGTTCAAAACTCCTCTCTACCCTTAAAAATTGTAGCAGACACCGAAAAATTTTGTTTGTGGCTATCAACATTTAGCATATTCAAAATTCAAGTTCAAAAGATTTTAAAGTATGTATTGTTTAAGTAAAATAATAAATTCACTGCATGGTAGCATAAACAAACTTACTTTAGTGAAAAATAACTACCATGAATACTTGCGCTGACTCAGTCCAGCTGTATCCGACCCTTTGCAACCACATGGACTGTAGCCTGCCAGGCTCCTCTGTCCATGGAATTTTCCAGGCAACAATACTGGAGTAGGTTGCCATTTCCAACTCCAGGGGATCTTCCCAACCCAGGGATTGAACCCATGTCTCTTGGGTCTCCTGCATTGGCAGGTGGGTTCTTTACCACTGGCCCACAGATTTACCTGTATGAGGACTCAAACACTGCCTAGTGGCTCAGTGGTAAGGAATCTGCCTGCAAAGCAGGAGATGCCGGTTCGATCCCTGGGTCAGGAAGATTCTCCTGGAGAAGGAAATGGCAACCTGCTCTGGTATTCTTGCCTGGGAAATCCTATGAATAGATGAAGCTGGCAGCCTGCAGTTCATGGTGCCACAAAGGAGTCAGACATGACTGAGCGAGTAAACAACAACAACAATATATATGCTTAAATATGCATATAGTATTCTCGAAATCACACAGTAAAAGATGATAATACCTTAGGGCAAAGGGTATTTCTGGATGTCAAGAAGTCAGAAGTAGGACAGACTTTTCACAGTATTCCTTTCAAAAAAATAAATCTCTATGGAATCCTGTTGTATTTTTCAAATGTAAACTTTGAACCACCAAAATCATGAGCTTAATTTTTTATTTTAACAAACATGGACTTGTTGTTAAGTTCCAGACAAAAGTCATCAGATACTTCAGCACTTGCACCGCAACTGCTAATCCTGCACATAAGACAGACAGCACGAAACGAACAGGATGGCAGACAGCACCAATCAATGGGGGACAGTCTTTCCCACTGAGCAAATCCTTCTCAACACTGTGCTTCCAAGTGGCCATTAGAAATCAATTCATCTTGACGAAGAAGCCAAAATGCATTTGCCATTCCCAATTCTTGAGCATGACCTCCAGAAATTCCTGAAATCATTGAAAATGACTCAGAGTATTTCCCTCAGGGAGTCTGATCCTGCTGACTCTTAATTCTCTCCTGCTAACCTACCCCCACCACTGTCTCTGTTCCCGAGGGATTTCGGGATTTGGAGTTCTGCTACCCCAACCCCCTCCTCTTTTTTTTTTTTAAAACAGAAAAAGAAACTGAAGCCCCAGAGATTAAAAGACTCGCTCAAGGTCACAGAATGAGTTTGCATCAGATTTGAAGTAAAATATAACAGCTGCGAGAGTAGCTGCTGGAATTTGGCAGAACTGGGTGTGAATGCTCCTTTTCCTCCTTCCAGCTGGGTGACCTTACCTCCCAGAGTCTCAGTTTCCCCATCCTCAAAATGGGGCTCTTTGGAATGCCTTGCTTAGAGGATGTCTGGGAGAAACCAATGATCTGATAAATGAAAAGGGCTCCACACAGCATCTGACACCTAATGGCAGCTTGATCAATGGGGTCGTGGCCATTATAGGATGTGGTAGAGGCTGCAGAAGTTGTTCTGATTATCCCCTAGAGGCTAAATCTAGGAGAGGTGAGGAATCCAAGTGCTAGAACTGTGTTTCCTTTTCAGTGTATTTCAAAAATAAGCTTATCAAGCATTTAGGCTGTTTTCAATCCCTCAGTGTAGCAGGTGGGATCACAGACCTTGGAGCACATTTTGAGCCTCCCTCTATCACCTGTAAAATGTGGGTGTCTGTGTGTGTCTGTGCCCTACCTAAAGGGCTGCTGGGAACATCTCCTGAGATTAGGGATGGCAGCAAAGTGTGTGGCTTTCCATACATAGTACATACAATAAATGATAGTGGCTATCTCTCAATAGCATCACCAGCATTAGGAAAAGCCCCTGCTCCTTGGTGCAAAAGGAAGGAAGCTTAATTTTTGGAACCAGATGAACCTAGTTCCAACTCATGGCTCTGCCAGTTTCCACCTGTGTGACCCTGGGTGAATCATTTCACCTCTATGGACCCGGCTGCAAAAGGAATCCAATAAACTCAATGTGCAAGCTTGGGGAAGAAATTAAATGAAGCAGGGAATTCTCTGGCTGGCCATCCGCTGGTTAGGACACTGAAGAGAGAATGTCCTGGCAGAGAACTAAGATGCCCCCATGCACTGGGCACAACCAAAAGAACAACTTTTTTTAAACGAAGCAAGGAAAGTGAGTAATAGTAACAGTTCTGTAAGTGGTCATTATCATGCAAGCTGTGTGCTCAGTCGTGTCTGACTGTGTGACCCGTGGACTATAGCCCACCAGGTTCCTCTGTCCATGAGAATCTCCAGGCAAGAATACTGAAGTGGGTTGCCATGCCCTCCTCCAGGGGATCTTCCCAATCCAGGGATCAAACCCATGGCTCCTGCAGCTTCTGCATTGGCAGGTGAATTCTTTACCACTGAGCCACCTGGGAAGCCCTGGTCAGTGATACCAAGAGTTAACTTTTATTGATCCTGACCTGTGTCATTTGCTGTCCTACACGCTTTACATGGACTGAATTATAAAGTACGACTGTTAATAACTGTGATGATTAAGCAGTTTAACAAACAACTAACTTTATTCTGTAGCACCACCCCCCGCACCACACACACACACACACACACCCCTGTAGAGACCTAGACTCATCCTCTGTATCCAATGCCCCCACCCCCGGACAGGCAGAGAAGTGTTTGAAATAAAGTTTATTGAAGTTTCTGTCGGTATTTACATATGATACACGGTAAATAACAGAGCCAGGCCCCCCACCCTACCCCTCCCCCATCTCCAAAGCCCCCCTCCCCCCAGCCTCGTTAAAAATCGCTGCGTAAAGACAGGTTAACTGCTGCGGTCCCCCCTCCCCCCTCCCCCTAAGATGCAAACTAAAAACCGCCCATCCCTCCCCTGCCCCCCTCCCCCCACCCAGGGGGCCTTTCTGGTTCCGTGTACAACACTGTGCTACCTCGCCCCTCCTCCCCTAATAAGGGAGTGGGTGAGTTTCTGGTGAACCCCCCCCAATCTGTCCTAGGAGGCGGACGGACCCTTGGAAAGAGGCCAGAGTTGGGGGATCTGAGATGGGGAGAGGGACTTCAATGAGGGGGGAGGTGCCAGAAAATGGAAGACTTCGAGGTTTGGGGGGTGTCAACCCCCGCTACTGCCTCTCCCTCCCACGACGGGGTCTCGAGGGGGGAGATGCGAGCACAGGCGTGGAATTGGCGTGGAGGACTTCCCTCCACCCTAGGGTCTCCATTCTTGTCGCGTGGTGTAGGGGGGCTGGATACACCTAGGGGGGCTTTGGATGAGCGGGTGGAGAGGAAACCGGGAGACAGGGGAGGAAGAGGAAGGAAAAAGAAGCCAAGGTCAGCTGAGAGAGAGCGAGAAAATCCGTTAAAGAGCGCCCTTGAAAAGGCAGGTAGCCTTCAGAAGGCCGAGACGTGTCCAGCAGGTGAGACAGAAAGGGGTCTCCCGTGTGTGGGGAGGGAGGCGGGAGAGGCCGGGTTAACCATACCCGGGGCCTCCAGCCCCCTACCCCACCCTAGAGATGGAGTAGGGTGTGGGTGGAGCAGGAAGGGCCTCCCCCGCTGCACTCACTGCGCGCAAGGACCACGAAGGTCTGGAGGGGAGACTGAGCCGACAGAGAGGCTAGCCGGGGCAGAGAGAAGAGGATGTTTGGCATTCCTGGCGGCTGCCGGAACCTACTCTCCAGCCCAGAGCCCCCGGCCGAGGCGAAAGGTAACTGGGGCAGTTTGCACGGAGGTGGGCGCGCTCAACTGCTGCGCGCAAAGAACCCGGGAGTCTTTGGGATGGGGGGCGGGGCCTATGGAAAGGGGCGTGTCTTCCAGGAGGAGGCGTCATCTGGAAGTGGAAAGAGGGCGGGACTATGGCTGCGGGGCGGGGCATCGGGAGGAGGGCGGAGCCATGGCGGCGGGGCGGGGCTAACTCGCGCGCAGTTTCCTCCCCGCGGGACAAGGCGTCCCGGGGACTTGCGCTGGAGCCGCGCGGTCGCGACGAGACCTGTGAGGAGGAGGAGGAGGAAGGGGAGGAGGCAGGGCGCCCCGGGAGCGGGGCCTCAGCAGGGCGAGGTGGAGATGTGGAGGTGGTCGGGGTACTTGATGGCGGGAGGGTAGTTCTGCGTCATCTGTATGGACACGTCGCTGGAGATGTCGGAGGGGCTGCGGCCGCGGCGCCACGCCTCGGGCTGCAGAAACTGGCCCGAGTAGTCGGAGCAGTCGCTGAGACGCGGGCGGTAGAAGGCCGGGTGCGGGCGGTACATTTCCTCCTCCGCGTAGCGCTTGGTGAACAAGTACACGGACATCACGCCGGCTCCCTGTGGCAAGGCAGGACCAGAGTCCCCGAGGCTGGCCCCGGGCTCACCGCGCCTCCCCCGACCCCAAAGCTCAAGACCCCCATCCCCGCCTCTCCTAGGACCCAGGATTCCAGGCCTCCAGCTTCCTCCTTTCCCAGAAGCCAGGGATTAGGGCCCTGGCCTCCTCCTCACTCCCCACCGCCCCCGCCCATCGCAGGAGTCAGAGTCCCCTGCTTCATCCTTCCAGAGATCTGGGAGTCCAGGGCCACCCCTTCTCCCCTGGGACCCCAGGAGTTGAAGCTCCCAGACCCTCCTCCTCCAGGACCTGGGGGCTAGGACCTCAGCCACCACCTCCTTTTAATCCACAGTCTAACCCACAGCCTCCTCTTCCTCCTAGACCCAGGAATCACGCACGCCCCTGCCACAGGTCCCCATTCAAAACTCTGAACTCTGGGCCCCACAGACATCACCTCTTTGAGTAGGAAGGAGGATGCTGCGAAGGCAAAAGACCACCCGTAGCGATAGTGGAAATACTGCTCCGAGCTGCTGGGCCTGTTCATAACCTCGTCGTTGATGCTGGAAATGTAAAGAACCAAGCCCACCACCAAGGAGAGGCCTGGGGGAGTAGAGGGATGCCCTTGGTCCACTAGCAGTGGACCCCTTTCCCCAGCCCCTGGCCCCCTGCATCCCACTGCCATCTTCTGCCCCCACCCCCCATCCCATTCTATCCTGGACTGTGCTGTGCTTAGCCTCTCAGTCATGTCTGACTCTTTGCGACCCCAGGGACTGTAGCCCGCCAGGCTCCTCTGTCCATGGGGATTCTCCAGACAAGAATACTGAAGTGGGTTGCCATGCCCCCCTCCAGAGGATCATCCCAACTCAGGGATGGAACCCAGGTCTCCCGCAATGCAGGTGGGTTCTTTACTGTCTGAGCCACCAGGGAAGCCCAAGACTACTGGAGTGGGTAGCCTATCCCTTTTCCAGGGGAATTTCTTGAGCCGTGGTCTCCTGCATTGCAGGTGGATTCTTGAAGTCTGAGCTACCTGGGAAGCTCCCATCAATGGAACTCCCTTGTGGGCTGGTCCTGGGCTGGGTGCAGGGAGTCCAGAGAAGCCTCCTCCTCCCTCTCCCCACCCCCACATGCCTAATCTGCCATCCAGGCGCTCACAGTGCAGTTGGGGAAGGCAAATATGGACACTGGTCAGCAGTCACATCCATGGTGACAGTGCTGTAAGGGAAATGGTAGCACAGGGACTTTCCTTGTGGTCCCGTGGTTAAGACTCCGAACTTCCATTGCAGGGGGTGCTGGTCTGATCCCTTGTCAGGGAACAAAGATCTCACATACTGTGTGGTGAGTCAGAAAAGTTAATTGAAAAAAAAATTGCAGATAAAATAGTAGCATAAAGTTCCATGGGTCCAGAAAAGGCACCAAAGCCACCTGGGGGCAGGGGTGGAGGGAGTCAAGGAAAGTTTCCTAGAAGCTGTATTTTGTCCTAAATCCCAAAAGATGAGGCCCAGGGAAGAATGCAGGAATACCTTAATACCACCCCAGGTGGGGCAGAGGGACTATCTTTGTTTTAACCAGAATTGGAGGGGGAATGCTGAACTGATCCATCCATGCAGTTAAAAAACATGGCCCACAGCCACTAGAAATGAAGCTAGAGAAGGTTGGGCAGGGGCATTGCCACAATGAGCCTCAAATGCCAGTCTGAGGAGCTTGGCATTGATGGCAAGGGCACTAGGGAGCCATGGAATGTTGGGAGCAGAGGGAGGACAGGGCCAGACTGCAGTGTTAGAAGATGCTTTGGGGGCTGCTGGGTTGTGGGAAGGGATTGGAGGGGAGAAATGCTGGAGCTGTGATAGGCCCAAGACAGGGGAGGATGAAGCAGAACTGAGGCTGTATAGATAATAACATCAATAACAACAACAACAGTAGTAGCAGCTGCTTGTGTAGGCCTTGCTCTGTGCCAGGCACCATTCTGAGGGTCTTATATGCATCAGCTCATTCAAACTTCACAATAACACTTTCAAGTAGGTGCCATTTTTACTGCTGTTTAGAGCTGAGGTACAGAGGTACCGGGAGAAAATGGAGAGAAGCCTCATTTGAGACTTTTTAAGAGGCGAGTATCACTTCCTAAGCTGAACTTTCTTTTTCTAACGTATATATGTATATAAAATAAACATATATATTTTATATGAGCGGCATGTGAGATCTTAGTTCCCTGACCAGGGATTCCATGCCCTGTACATTGGAACTTGGAGTCAACCGTCTGACCACCAGGGAAGCCCCAAGGTGAACTTTCTTTTAAACAGTAGCCACAGAAGGGTGGCTTGCAATAGGTGTGTGCTCAGTCATGTCTGACTTTTGGCGACACTCTGTAGCCCACCAGGCTCCTCTGTCCACGGGATTTTCCAGGCAAGAATGCTGGAATGGGTTGCCATTTCCAGGGGATCTTCCCGACCCAGGGATTGAACTCATGTCTCCTGTGTCTCCTGCCTTGGCAGGTGGATTCTTTACTGCTGTGCCACATGCTGCTGCTGCTAAGTCACTTCAGTCGTGTCCGACTCTGTGCGACCCCATAGACGGAAGCCCACCAGGCTTCCCCCGTCCCTGGGATTCTCCAGGCAAGAACACTGGAGTGGGTTGCCATTTCCTTCTCCAATGTGTGAAAGTGAAAAGTGAAAGTGAAGTCGCTCAGTCATGTCCGACCCTTAGCGACCCCACGGACTGCAGCCTACCAGGCTCCTCCATCCATGGGATTTTCTAGGCAAGAGTACTGGAGTGGCTTGCCATTGCCTTCTCCGGCTGTGCCACATAGGAATCTGTTAAAGGTGGCTTAAGGAGGCAGTAAAATCCCTGGCCCTAAATTAATCTCCGTAATCCTCATTAGCACCTTCCCCTAGAATCCTATTACACAAACAAACATCTGTGTGCCCATCACACCCAGAATAAATCTGAATTCCTTCCATTGCCTACGAAAGGGGTTAGCAAAAAACGACGCCCCCCCCAACCCCCCCGGACCCAGGGCTAAATCCAGCCCACCTCCTGCTTCTGTATGGTCTACTAGCTAAGAATGACTTTTACATGATTAAGTGGTTGAAAAAAAATCAAAAGAAGAGTATTTTGTGGCATGTAAAATGTATCGGAATTTCATTTGGCAGTTCCTCAAAGCGTTAAAGATAGAATTACCATATGACCCAGCGATTCCACTCCTAGGTATTTAGCCGAGAGAACTGGAAACATATGCTCACACAAAAACTTGTGCAGGAATGTTTGCAGCAGCATTATTCATAATAGCCAAAATGTGGAAACAACCCAAATGTCTATCAACTGCATGGATAAACAAAATGTGGTATAGCCATATAAAGGAATAGTATTCAGCCAAAAAAAGGAATGAAGTGCTGATTTATACTGCCACATGGTGGAACCTAGAAAATATGCTAAGTGAAAGAAGCTAGATGCAGAAGACCACATATTGTACGCTTCCATTTATAGGAAATGTCCAAAATAGGCAAATCCATAGACAGAGAAAGTAGATCAGGACTTCCCTGGCGGCTTAGTGGTGAAGAATCCACCTGCCCAGGCAGGGGACACAGGTTTGGTCCCTGATCTGGGAAGATTCCACATGCCACAGGGCAACTAAGCCTGTGCGCCATGACTACTGAGTCCAGGCCCCAGAGTGCATGCTCAACACAAGAGAAACCGCAGCATGACAAGCCTGAGCACCGCAACTCGGGAGGAGCACCACTTGTTGCAACTAGAGAGAGCCCCTGCCCAGCAACAGCTACAGCCCATAGGGTCACCCAGAGTCAGACAACTGAAGTGACTTAGCACACACGCACACGATGATATTAGGATGCAGGCAAGCATCATCAGTGGTCGTTAAATCACTGAATGACAGAACCTCCTTGTGGAGTATCTATTCATTACAAAGATACTCTGGAAAGCCCCCTTTATCATGAAGGAGCCTGAAAGATACCGTTTGAACCAAGTACCTGAAGCAGACATCACCAATAGTGGGACATACGGACACCCCGACCTCCTGATGGGATCGCGCCACTATTTCATTTATGCAGTGTCCCTGCTGGAAATGTGTAACCTGGATCCACTCCAGGAGAAAATGTGGGGCGTTTTACAAACACCGGCTGCATTCTTCAAAAATAAACGTCAACATGAAAGATTTTTTTAAAGGCATAGGAACTATATAAAAGATGAAAGGAGACAAAAGAGACATCAAGGAAATGCAGAGCGGAATCCTAGCCTGGATCCCGAATCAGGGGAAAAACGGACTATAAAAGGCAATGTGGGGACTTCCCTGATGGTCCAGTGGTTAAGACTCTGCGCTTCCACCGCAGGGAGCTCGGGTTCGATGCCTGGTCGGGGAACTGGGATCCCACAGGCCCCGGGGTGCAGCCAGTGGCGGAAAAAAAGGCAGTGTGGGTGCTGTGGAGCAACCAAGCCCGTGCATCACAACTGAAGCCCGAGAGCCTAGAGCCCATGTTCCGCCCCGGCGAGGAGAGATTTGTGCACCGCACCTAGTGAGGAGCCCCGGCTCGCCACAGCTAGAGAAAGCCTGCCAGCGGCAACCGAGACTGAGAGAGGCCAAAAATGTTTAAAATACCAAAAAGGGCAGCGTGCAGACAATTGATGAAATTTGAGTACGGATTGTGTATTATCTAACTGGATAAATGTTCAACTTCCTGAATTGGGTGATGGTGTTAATGCTTAGGAAAGGAAATATACTTGTCCTTAGGAGATATCTGATGCTGATGTATTGAAGACTGAAGTGTTTCTAGTGTGTGTAAAGTGGATAGTTTGTGTGGCACAGGGGGCCCAGTCTGGTGCTCTGGGATGACCTTGAGGGGTAGGATGAGGGAAGAGGAGGGAGGCTCAGAAGGGAGGGGATGTATGTATAACTATGGCTGATTGCCACTGTTGTATGGCAGAAACCAACACAACATTGTAAAAATTAAAAAAAAATTTAAAAGAGTGAGGTGTTTGCAATTTATGTTCAAGTGGTTATCTATGGTAATATAATGTATTCATAATATACAGATATATACCCATATACACATATATACTCCAATGCCTTGGCCACCTGAGGTGAAGAACTGACTCACTGGAAAAGACCCTGATACTGGGAAAGATTGAAGGCAGGAGGAGAAGGGGACGACAGAGGATGAGATGGTTGGATGGCATCACAGACTCCATGACATGAGTTTGAGTAAACTCCGGGAGTTGGTGATGGACAGGGAAGCCTGGTATGCTGCAGTCCATGGGGTCACAAAGAGTCAGACACGACTGAGTGACTGAACTGAACTGACTGATATACACATAAGATACAGAAAAAGACAAAGGTGGCAAAATGTTAAAAATTGATCCAGGTGAAGAACATGAGAATTCTTTGTGCTGTTCTTGCAACTTTTCTGTACGTTTAAAAATTTGCCAAAACAACAAATTTTAAATAAAATAGGCATCCCCAAACAGGAATTCCACCCCTCAAAGATTCAAAAGTGTTACCCTGCAAGTGGCTTACTCATTGTAAAGAGAAAAATATGCCTTTTCAAAGGAGAGCTCTAATGATCACCCCCTTTAACAAGGGTTCAAACATTTTCCCACTCCTGGTGGGAACAACTTGACATTATTTGCTACCTGAAGTGATGGGCTGTAAAGAATATGGCACCACTTCTAAATCTTACCAAATGTATTTAACTAGAATCTAATCAAGTCTCTACCTTGGACATAACTGCCGGTTACAGAAAATACAAAGGAAGAGGAAGAAGTCAAATGATGCCACGAGGAAACAATCAAACAGATGCAGGATGTGGGGTGTTCTACAGGACATCCTGTCTTGTAGATTTCAAAAGGACAATGATCCGAGCCAAGTTATAATACTTAAGCCAGTGATTAATCTTAACATCTCAAAAAGAGAGGCAAGCAGATAGTATTACGTCTCCTGATGCAATGCAGTAGGACTTAATAACACCACCTATCTATGAGGTATTTTTGCCCCCCCCCAAAGTCAAACCTGAATCTGATATACAATTTTACAGGAAAACACAGAGTGGATGGACATATTAAAATCACAACACAAAGACACAACAGAAAGATCAAGAGTGTGGAGATCATATGAGGCAAATGACTAGATGTCTTCAAGTGAATGGCAAGAAAAAAGTAGGAGAGGGACTATTAGAGATTAAAAGAGGCTTCAGAGATCTATCAACTAAAGGCACAAGTGGAATTTGGGTCCTGGTTTCCAACACACTAATTGTAAAAATTTAAAAAAGGCATTTATGAGACAAGTGGGGAAGTTGAACTCTGGCTACATATTAATTTATATTAAGCAGCTATTCTTCATTATTTGGGCAGATAAACGGCACTGTGGCCATAATAAATAACAAAGTACTAATTTCTCAGAGATATGCTGAAATATTAGTGGATAAGATGATTTAATGCTGGAGACTGACTTTAAAATCCTGTAGTGAAGTACAGAAGGGAGATATGGCAAGTTTGACTAAAAAAAGATTCGCCATATGTTGATAATTGTTGAAACTGAGTGAAGGGTACATGGCACACTATACTATCCTTTCTATATTTTCATAATGAAATATATTTTAAAAGTCAGTGTTGTAAAAAATATAGTACGAGAACTAGTCTAGACTAAAAGAGAAATTAACTAAATGCGATGCATAAACTTAGACTGAATCCTGGTTCTGGGAGAAAAGCTATAAAAGACATTCTTAGAATGACTAGGGCAGTTTGAAAATGGAATGGATTGTATTATGGACTTATTGTAAAATTTCTAGCTTTAATAATGGTCTTGTAGTTATGTAGAAAAATGCCATTACTCTTAAGAGATGCATACTAAAATGCTTAGTGATGCCTGCAACTTACTTTCAAATGGTAAAGTTAAAACAGAGTGCTTGTGTGCTCAGTTGCTACAGTCATGTCTAACTCGGTGAGACCCCGTGAACTGTAGCACACCAGGCTCCTCTGTCCCTGGGATTCTCCAGTCTATAACACTGGAGTGGGTTGCCATTTCCTTTTCCAGGGGATCTTCCCGACCCAGGGATTGAACATGCATATCTTCCATCTACCTGCATTGGCAGGTGGGTTCTTTACCACTAGCGCCACCTGGGAAGCCCAGCGGAGTCCTTTTAATCCCACCTCCCTCATCCAAGAAGGATGGTCAGTTATCAAGTCATGTCTGTTTTCCTTCCTGAATCTCTCATAAATCTAAAATCCCCTTCTGCATCTCCAAGTCCTCTAATCCAGCTGAGGCTCATTTCCTGTGCCTGTCCCATTGCCTTCAAACCCGTCTCCCTATTTTAGATACTGTTGTTTCTTTCTTTTCTTATTTTTGCCGCACTTAGAGGCATGTGGGATCTTAGTTCCCCAACTAGGGACCGATCCCACATGCCTTGCATTGGGAAGTGGAGTCTTAACCTCCTGGACCACCAGGGAAGTCCTGTATGTTTTTGTTTGTTTCAGATACTGGCTCTTTCTAAAAACCCATACCAGGGAGGTCCCTAGCAGTCCAGTGGTTAGGATTCTGCCCTACCACTGCAAGTTGCCTGGGTTCCATCCCTGGCCTAACCCATATCAGACTCTGTCCCTCTCTTGTCAAAATCCTTTCTCGGGGCCCTAGTATCCGTGGGAGAAAGTATTCATTCCTCAGTCTGATTATCCAAGCTCTTTTTGATCTGAAAATCTGCCAACCACTCCTGCCTCACCTCAAGTCCCGTTTCACATTTCAGTTCTAAAAGACAAACATTCTCCCTACAGAGAGTCAGGAGCAGGGTTGATGAGAAGGGAACAAACGTTTCTGAAGAGAAGGAGTTTTTTATTGTTGCTTTTGCTCTTGTTCTCAGTGGTTGAAAGTTATCTGAACACAATGTCGGAAGCTGTTCTTGTCATTCTTTCTCCTTCCTGGGCATTTTACATTGACTCTGGTTCTCTAAAAATAACCTTCTTTTCCCTTTTTTCTCCTCCCCTTTTTTCTCTCTCCCGTCCCTCTTCCTTTCTCTGTAATTCAGTCTTCTCCCTCCCCCCTCTACTACATCTGCTTCAGAATTCTTAGAGCACAGAAGGCAAGAATCACCTACATTCCAAGCTGAATAGAAACGACCTGGATTTAGAGCTAGGAATTTCAGGACCATGGAGAGCTGCACGGTGGCGACCTCAGTCTCTGCTTTCTAGGGTCTTCGCACACGCTGTGAATTGCGTCTCTGTGCCAGGCACTTGTCTCTCTTTACTTGAAAAACTCCCCCTCGCCCTTTCTGCATCAATTTAGATGTCACCTGCTCTTGAAATTCTGGTCCCTCCCACCCTCTCCAGCACCCTACTCTGTCTGCTTAAAGCATCTTCCCTTTTCTCAGAATGCCTTGAACTTTCTTTATCAAGGATCTCTTCTACAAATATTCCACTGCGGACTTTGTACCAGAAACTCATCTAGGCTCTGAAGATACAAGCACGAGCATGTCTCTGTCTTTATTTATCTAGTCGTTTGGCTGCGCTGGGTCTTAGCTGTGGCACTGGGGCTCTTTCCTTAGTTTCAGCTTGTGAATTCTTAGTTGCAGCATGTGAGATCTAGTTCCCTGGACAAGGATCAAACCCAGGCTCCCTGCACTGGGAGTGTAACGGCTTAGCTACTGGATCACCAGAGAAGCCCCTTTCTGCCTTTTGGAGTTTACATTCTGGTAGAAGGAGGCAGAAAATGAGTAAGGTGATGCTAGCATTAAGTGCTGTGAAGCAAATATCAAATAGTGAATGTGATGGGTAGTATAGTGGGGGCAAAGCAACACTGGGTACCAGTGCCAGAGCAAGAAAATCTGAAGAGGGAAAGTTGGGGAATTAGGAGAAAGAGACTTCCAAGCATGGAGGGTTAATGACTGTAAAAGTGAGGTTGAGATTAGCATTTTCAAGGGCAGTGCTGCAATGGAGAGAGTGTTAGTGAGTTAGGAAAAATGAGACCAGAAGTCTGAGCGGTAGCCAAATCATGTAAGACCTTGTAAGTCAGCATGAGGAGTTGCGATGTATTCTAAGTGCAATGGAAATGCACTGAGACACTGAAGGGATTTAAGTGTTGTGTGACCAGCATTGATGGGCATGCAGCTGGGAGCTGTTTTGTGGCTGACTGCATGAAGACTGCCATTTAAGATTCAGCATGTCACCAGTGCTCAGTAAGGGCGTGGCATAGAAGATGTTTCTGCAACTGTTTAATGAGTGAATGAGTGAAAGAGCAGACACATGGAACATGTTTGAGGAGCAGGGGTTAATATGGGAAGCTTGCCTCATCTGACCTGGAAAAAGAAAACCAATGTCGCTCCAGCCTCCTCCCCCTTCTCTCACCAATCACACCCAGTCAGTCATCTGGTTCTATCGATTCTTCTGTCAACATCCTTCTTTCTTAAAGCCATCTAGTCACCTTTATCCTCCTATCTCCCTTCCCAGCTAGAACCTTATCCGCTCCTGCCTGGACCACTGTATAAGCCTCCTCCATTTCCAATCTCCTTCCTTTTAGTCCATTCCCAACACAGGTCCCTGAGGGATCATCAACACCCTCTCCCTTTCCTTCCCCAGCCCTGCCACCACTTTCTCCAAAACTGAATGTCAACCTGCCCATTGCCAGACCTTGGTCAGCCCTCGCCTCTCTCTAAGTCTCAGTTTCCTCACTGGGAGCATGAGGTGGCTGCACTGCTACATTCCACTCCAAGAGCTAAGGTGCTGGCACTGTTTCCACCCTTTCCCTTCTTTCTTTCTCTTGGCCAGCTGGGCCTTAGATGCACATGTGGGATCTTTGATCTTCGTTGCTGGCCCGTGGGATCTAGTTCCCTGACCAGGGATGGAACCCCCGGCCCCCAGCACTGGGACTGTGGAGTCTTAGCCACTGGACCACCAGGGAAATCTCCAGGCTCTCCTCTCTTTTAATCCCCTTTGTCTTTATGACTTTTAATTGTGGTGGGGCAGTAGAACGCCAGGGTGAAAGACCGGTCTGGAATCCTGCTTCTACTGTGGAGCACCTGAATTTCTGAGTGCTTTCCGTTTCCTCAAATGGAAAATGGGAATAAAAATAGCATCTGCCTTACGAGGTGAAGAAAAAGAAATATCTTAATTTGCACAAAGCACTTAGAACTTCCCCAAACCGTGGCACTCAATTAACTGTTTTCTATTAGGGTTGATGTCGCTACTACTACTATTCATGTACGTATGTGAGCATGCATTTATTTATTTAAAACTGCCACGTGCTGAGCACTCACTGCTATAGACCAGGCCCTGGGTTGGGCCTTCACATCCGTGATCTAGACCAGGGGTCAGAGAACTACTATTGGTCCCACTGCCTGTTTTTGTACAGTTTGCAAGCTAGGTGTAGTTTTTTACATTTTTTTAAAATGGTCAGAAAAAGACAAAAGAAGAATAAAATCTCATGATCCATGAAAACTAGATTGAATTCAAATTTCAGGCTCCTTAAATAGGATTACTGGAACACAACTAGGCCCACTGCTTCCCTCTGGCTGCTTTGGCACTCCAACAAAGCCTAGACTATTTACTGTCTGGCCCTGAGCAAAAAGTTTTCCCACCCCTGACCAAGGTTGCCCAGTCAACAGCTCCAGAAAGGAAAGCTGTAGCTCACACAGTAAGTGGCAGGATTTTAACCCAGGTCTTTCTAGGTTCACAGCAGCATGAACCTTCAGCCACGGCAGCCTGCAACCTTGGCTACCTTGGGTGGGGTGCCTAGATCACAGTCTATGAAATGAAGTTCAGGAAGTGGGATTCACTCCCCCTAAATTACTCTATTGTTACATCAGAGGCCTGATTTCCAGCCCTGACAACACCAACTGATACTTAACTTGCCCTTGGGAAGTCAGGTCCTGATGCATTGGTATAAGCATGGCTTTGGGGATGAGAACACCCTTGATTCTGGTACCAGCACTGTCACTTATCAGCTCTATCACCCCTTTGGTTTCCACTTCTGTAAATCATGAACAATAGGATTTTCCTTCGAACATTTCAGGTGGGTTGAATCAAAGTCCCCATGCTCCCTACCCTTGCCCCACTTTCTGTCTCTCTAGGCTACAATTTTTCCATCTGACACTCTGAAATGGTGATATGATACGTGTCTTATTTTAGCTTGGTGTCTGGCTCTACATGCTGTGATTCAACTTTGCACAGAGGTTGCACCCTGCTTTCCTGGGGAAGAGGTCTTGTCAGGTTAGGTTGGAGGCACGGGGGAGGTTTAGCCCAGAGAAAGCTGGGTGAGGAGTGGGGAGAAGACTGGGGGAGGGGATTTTTGAAGATCCATCTCCAATCATTTGCAGAGCCGACTCCAAAGAGGTGGCCAAGCACAGGCCCCAGGGGACATAATGGGGGCGAGATGTACAGCGGGCTTTGTTCATAAAATATCAACTGAATTAAAAGGGCCCCAATGGAGTTTAATTAAATCATGTTGAAGTAATTCGAATTGAACTGAAGAACTGAGTCAGAATAGATTGGGGTCAGTTGGGCCAGATTGATGAAGTTAAGTGTGTCAGAGCAGAGGTGACCTGACCTGAGCTGAGTTGGACTGAATTGGACTGGACTGAACTAAAATTTGGAGGAGGGGAACACTTCAGAAAAAGCTCTACTCTGGAGCTCAGGACACTTGGGTCCCTGGGGAACCAGCTTACACTGGTATCTCAGGCAACTCCCTGCACACTTTCGAGACCTGGTATCCCTATTTTATCAAATTAGTTCTAATAATAACTCCCGGACAGAGATGTTATGAGAAGTTTATGAGATTGCTCATGCTAAAGAGACTTAGATCTCAAACGAAAAGATAACTATAAACAAACATTGAACTTTAGCCAATGACAGGCACGGTAAAGAATCTAGAATCCAGTGTACTAATGCCTGCAACTTGCTCTGAAACTCATTTTTAAATGATAATAAAATGGATGGATGGGTAGAAAGATAGGTAGATGGACAGATACAGGATAAAGCAAATCCCATGACATGGTAATGATCAACTCTAAGTGGTGGGCACAGGGTTCTTTCGACTTTTCTGTTTGAAAAATGTTCCAGTAATACGTTGCACAGAACATAAAGAGCCTTGCAAACTGTTAATTGCTAAAATATCAGGAGTGGTTAAAAATACAGCCTCTGGAGGCGAAATGTGTGTGGTTCAGTCCCATCTCTGCCTGTCACTGTTTATATGGCCCTGACTTCATTCCACTGAGTGTTTGTTTCCATAACTGTAAACTGGGGCTATTAATAGCATTTACCTCACAAGGTTGTTGTATCAGAACAGAGCCTGGCACCCAGTTAGCACCCAAAAAGCGCTCGCTGAGAAATGCTCCATTCCACAGAGCAGCAAAGTGGGGCTCAGAGAGGTTCTGCAATTCCTTCAAGATTACCCAGCAAGGAAGTGGTGGTCTTGTTGGAAGGGGAGCCCCAGGTTCCTGGCACCTGAAATGGTCCTGCAGCCTGTCAGTCCTTTCCTTGGGCTTACCCGAGAGGATGAAGAAGATGCCAGAAACGAAGGCCAGAATGGTCCTCTGCGGGCGGATGTGGCCAATGTTGCTGATGACGAAGGCGGTGAACACGAGGAAGAGGCTGACCATGGGGAAGGGGGTGGCTGTGCGCACTGTCTCTGGGGGAAGGGTTGGAAGAAAGACGGAGGTGAGGGGGCACTCTCCGGGGTTGCCTCTGAATCCTCCTCATCTCTGCGCCCCCACACCCTTTTCTGAAACTTCCACTGCTGGCCCCGCCCCTCACCCAGGCCACACCTCCTTAGCTCCGGACTCCACCCACTCCCGGGCTCCGCCCCTTCGACCTGGCCCCGCCTCCTCACGCACCCACTCTGCCTGCTTTCAAGCCTGCACTCCTTCCCTCCCACTCCATCCCTTCTCTTGTGTGCGCGACTCTATGCGACCCCATGGACTGTAGCCCACCAGGCTTCTCCATCCAAAGGATTTCCCAGGCAAGAATACTGGAGTGGGTTGCCATTTCCTCCTCCAGGGGATCTTCCCGACCCAGGGAATGAACCCGCATCTCTTTACGTCTCCTGCATTGGCAGGCGGGTTCCTTACCACTAGCGCCAACTGGCCTGCCCTTTTCCCCAGGACCTGCCCTGTCACCCTGTGCCTTGGTTGCCTAACCCTCCCAGCCCCGTGCTTCCCCTTACTCAGAATATTCTCCGTGTTTTCCGTCACCAAGTTGATCTCTGGTTCAAGGAAATATTCTGACGCCACGCAGCGACCCTTCTCCCGGCCTGGGGGGAAGATAAGAAGGCAGGGCAGTCAGCGGTAGGACGCACAGTCAAGAGACCCCGGGATGGGAATGTCCTGGGGATTAGTGTCTGTCTGCTCTGTATTACACTGTACTACGTTTCTGCTCCTCTTAGGGGGTCACAGAAGGGTGTGGGCAGGAGTCTGGCAGCTCCTATTGCAAGCTGCCCTAGAGACCGTTGGATGGAGGAAGACAAGCTGGAAGCCAGAGTCTCAAGTAAGAAGGGGTTACGGGCCAGGTGTCCTGGATCCCTAAAGAAGGAACGGTCTGGGGGTTGAGGTGGGAAAGGATTCCTAGAAGGAGCAATGTGTGTAGTAGCTGGGAGGCATAGATATTGTTTATCCTTCCCTTTCAACGCTGGAACTGTCCAGGAGACAAGTTCTGAACTAGGATTACTGTTTCTCTGGGGCCGGGGGCTCCAGGAGGTTACTGGGGATTAGGAACCTGGAGATTGTGTCATCGTTGGGGTTCTTAGATCCAAAGACTAAAGCGCTAGAATTGGAAGGGGTGTGTGTGTGAGCGTGTGTGTGTGTGTGTGTGCGCGCACGCGCTCCGTGTGGACTGTAGTCCTCCAGGCGCCTCTGTCGATGGGATTTTCCAGGCAAGAATACTGCAGTGGGTTGTCATTTCCTTCTCCACGGGATCTTCCCGACCCAGGGATCAAACCCACGTCTCCTGCGTCTCCCTGCACTGGCGGGAGGATTCTTGATGGAATGCGGCCACCTGGCTGACCTTAGAAATGGAATCTCCAGGTAGACATGTGACTGTCCAGGAGAGACACGGGGTTGATTTTGGGTTTCGGGCACCCAAACCCAAACGTCCCGGAACTGTGGATGAGGACTGTCTGGTGCCACGCGAAGGCGGGGACAGTGCCTGGTGGGCAGGTGAGGCCTGTACCTGCAAAGAAGCAGACGCGCCACAGGCCGGCGTGCAGCGCCATCTTGACCTCCGTGGTCTGGTTCTGCGGCAGCACGGTTCCCTCCTCCATGTACAGCCAGTAGTCCGTGCTGACGGCGATGCCCACGAGCAGCAGGCCGCAAGCACCGAACACGCTGCTCAGCAGGGTCAGGGCGCGGCTGCTGCAGTGACTCATCCTCAGCGGCGGGGGGCGCCCTGCGGGGCCTGAGGGACCGGGAGCTCCAGTGGAGAGCCCCGCTGGGGCCGCTAGAGTCCCCTAGACCGCATGCAGCCACTGGGGACACCGGCCCTGGGCCAGAACCAGCAACCCCCTGAACGGAACTCTCTCCTATCTGCCCCCTGGGTCCTGACCCGTGACTCCAGCCTGGATTTGGACCAGTAACTTGTCTAGAAATCCTAACCTAGGCCACCAATCCCGACTCCATGCCCAGAACCTGACACCCTGACCCCTTTCTTTTGGACTCTTAATGGGAACCATAAATCCCCCAAGTGGGTCGCTAACCAAGGACCTTAACCCTATACCCCGGCCTTGACCTAAAGCCTCCCATATCTAGTTGGACTCTTAAAAAAAAAACTTTTTTTTAATTTGGCTGAGCTAGGTCTTATTTGCAGCTTGCAAACTCTTAGTTGTGGCACGTGGGATCTAGTTCTCTGACCAGGGATTGAACCCGGGCCCCCTGCACTGGGAGCACAGAGTCTTAGCCACTGGACCACCAGAGAAGTCCCTGTACTCTTCTCTTGACCCTTAATGTCCAATTCTAATGCCAAGACCTTGACTTTCTAACTCTGGTATAGTGCCTTGACCTGAATTTGGCATCCTAATCTGAAATCGTGGACCACGACCCAGATTCAAGATTCCAGAACATTAATCCCCTACCCCAACCCAAATCCCTGCAAGCCTCTGAACCTGCAGTGCTAATACTTCATCACAGGCCGCTGGCTCCCAGGACATTGGGGCCTAGAGACCTGGAGCAGAGTTTTGGCTAGAGACTTCAGAATGTCCAAACCATAATCTGGGAATCCCACCCCTCTACCACCCCCCACCCCCCCCCCCCCAGTCCCCTGCCTCTCAGTATCCTATTCAGAGCAAGTGACCATCGTTCAATAGGAATCAGGGCTCTGAACTCTAAAACCCACATCAGGAAGTCTACAATCCCCATTCTCATTACAAGATCCCCAAATCCCCTCCCAGAGAGTCTGGACTCCAGCTCCCCCAGACTAAGACCTCCAATTATAGACCCCCTTCAACCTCCAACCTGGAACCCAGATCCCCCTAACCCTGGACCTTCAAAGCAAGAATTCCAATCTTAAATCTGGAGATTTCCTTCCAGGGTGCTCCTAATCCCTTAGCCACCACACTTACCCTTTCCCGAGAACCTCTCCCTAAACCACACAGTCTCATGATTTGGGGGACTCAAACTGGGATCCCCATCTTATCTCCACTGGAGCCCTCAACCTACCTGAATACCATGATCTCCATCACCTTTTTAACGGTGACGCTTAAGATCCCTAACCAGCATTTCCCCCCACCAACAATGCCGCCAAGACTTGAGCACCCACTCTCCTTGACCAGAATTCCTGGAGCCTTGAAATTGAAATTCTGGAAACTTGACACCACCCCAATAAGAACTCTGGAGCTTGAGACGACCTTCATCCCTGTCTGGGCCCCCCCAACCCCAGCCTCTAGGGCCTCTACCCCACCTGCTCCGCTCCCCACCTCCTGAGGGATTCAGGAGTCTGAGACTGGCAGAGCTCCGACCCCGCTTGCTCCCATCCCCCGGCCCATGGCTCCAGGGCTTGACCGCCAGCTGCCTGCTCTCTTCCAGTCCGCTCATTTCAGAAACCAGCGTCAGAACCCCTGTCTCCCGGGCTGCCTCTGTCCCAGGTAGCTGACCTCAGCTCCCCACACTGGCTCCCCCGATTCAGACGGCTGGGACGTGGCCCACAGGCGCCCTTCTCACTCCAGCTTTGGGGCGCCCCTCCTTCTTCACTCCAGACTCTCAGCGGCCCGCCCAGACCTCCTCATTCTCCTCCGACCGCCAACCCTTCCTCCTTTGGGACCACCCCGCCTTCCCCAGGCCCAAAGCCTCCTTCTTATCCTTCTTTATCCTCTCCTTTCCTGGATATAGGATTTTGGATCCCCGGGGTCCCCATTTCTGCAAGCCTCAAGTCCAAACTCCATCGGCCCTCAATCCTGGGGAGACGTACGCCCTCTTTCCGGGGACCCCTTCTCAGACTCACAGCCGGCCCTTACCGGGCCCGGGTCCTCCCCCCTCGAGGACCGCCTCCCTCGAGGATCTGGCCCGCACCCTCTCCCGTGCCCACGGTCTCCGAGGTTCGGACACTGAGAGTATAGTTGCCCCGTTCTGGGACCCTCGGACCCCGTCCCCCCGGGTTCCTCAGGCCTAAACGTCCCTCCATCGCCCATTGCCCCCCGAACTCGGGCGTCCGATCGCGGGCATCTCACCCCCAGGAGCCACTCAGCCCCGTTTAGTCCAGATCCCCGGCCGCCTCAGGAGGACCGCCCCCCCACCACCACCACCTGGTTCCCGGACTCTCCCCTCGCTCTCACCTCGCTCAGGGCTTGGCGGACGCTCCGGGCCGCGGGCCCCGCAGCCGCATGACCGGCCCCGCGGCTTCCCCCGGCCGCCGCCGCCGCCGCCGCCACCGGGGTCGCCGGTGCCCGCGCCCCCCGCCCCCGCCCCGGAGCCCGGCGTCCCGGCCCCCTCCCGGCCTCCCACCCCCCACCCCCCGCGCCCGCGGCCTCACTCGGCGGACGACGCCGGGAGCTGGGACCGGCGGCCGCTCATTGGCTACTGCGGAGAGGGGAGGGGCAGGAAAGGAGGAGGTGGGGTAGGATGCGGGGAGGGAGGGAGATGGGCCTCGAGAATGGGGGAGGCAGGGAGCCAGAGAGAATAGAAACAGAGGCAGGGGAGCCCGAGAGGGGCGGGGGCGCCCGGGGAGGCAGAGAGGCTGCCCAGAACTGAGACCCGGAGGCTGTGAAATTCTGAGACTCCCGGGTCTGGAGACCAGACGAGACACAGAGATGGCCTGGAAGAGACAGAGATGGAGGGGCAGAGATCGGATCTAGGCAGGCCCCCCTTCCCCCAGGCTCGGAGATGCCGGGCTCCTGGAAGTGGAGAGGTCACCGAGAGAGACAGGTAGACTGTCAAAGGCCTTTGGGCTGAGAGATGCTGAGACCCAGAGGCCTTGAGGTAGAGAGAGAGACCCCGAGACGGATAGACAGCAGGGGTGGTCCTGGGGGTCCCTTGATGAAGACTGGGGCTCTGGTCAGGCGTGGGGGCGCAGCCTGGGATCTGGGCGGCTGGAGGAGACGGGAGGGGGCGTCCCGGGCCGGGGGTCCCCTGAGCAGCGGGCGGGCGCAGAGCGGAGCCGCGTCCTGCAGCCGCCGCGGAGCCGGGAGCCGGGCCAGCACCCCCCCACCCCCGCCGTGATGTCAGCGGGGCCACTCTTAAAGGGGCAGGCCGCCCGCCGAGGGTCGGAGCAAGGGTTGGGGGCCGCGGGCACGGATGGGGGCCCCGCGGCTGTGCTGGGGAGGGGGGCACAGGGGGAGCCCCAGCATCCAGCTAGACCGAGTCTCGGGAACCCAGGAGTCTGCGGGGACGAGGAGACGCCGGGGCTCCCCGAGGGAGCCTGTGAAGCTTTGGGGCTCAGTCCCCTTCAAACGCAGGCAGAAGCACACCGTTCTACGGGCCTGTCCCCATCCAGGAACTACACTTCCCATCAGTCCTGGCGGCGGCGGGGGCCGCGCCTAGGGGGAGGGTCTGCCACAGGGTCTGCTGGGAAGTGTAGTCTACTGGGACTGTCCTCTCCACGCCCCTCACTCGCAAGTGGGTCAAGGGAAAGAGGCCCGCTGGGTGAGTCCGTCCTCCCTTCGCCTCACGTCGCGGATCCTTAAGCTCACAGGTTTCTCTGTCGTAAGGCCTCTCAATGGCAGGACTGCCTTTCCTCCTCCCTCTTCGGACTTCCCGGCCTCCGGGTCTCAGCGTGTCCTTCTGTGTGCCTGGGAGCTTTACCTTGCTCTGGGCAAATGGGTGCGTGCCTGCGTCTCTGTGCTCCCGATCTCTGCCTGACACTCTCAGTCGTCTGTGCATACAACTGCCTCTTCCTTCACGTGTCCACTTCGGTCCTCTCTCTGGGTCTCTGCTGTTTGCGGTCATGCTGTGGGTATCTTCTCTCACGTTATGGGTCTCTGCGTTTTCCCCTTCTCTCTCTGCAGCCCCCTCCTCAGCCTCTGTGTGTGTGTGTGTGTTTCTATGTACAGTCACTGTCCCACCTCCATCCCCCTTCATTCTCCAAGCTTAGAAGAAAAACATCCAAACAATTGAGCATCAGCATCCCAAATTTATTCTCCAGCAGCTGTGGCCGGGCGGAAGAGGGGGCACGGAGAGTCCCGAGAGTGGCAGGCATTTGGGAGGAGGTGGGGTTCCGAGCAGGACTGGAGGAGCCATGCAGTGATGGGTCTAGGGGTGGGGGAGCCTAGAACAAAAGCTGACGGAGAACAGGGGCAGGGAATATCTTCCATACGTCCCAGGAATCCCTAGAGCGCAGAACAGGGGCACTGGAGCGAGGGGGCACAGCCTCCCACTTACTCCGGAACTGGAGCGGAGGTGGGTGGGGCCTCGGAGGTAGGGGGATGTTCTGGAATCCTAGTCTAGAACAGCCCACCCCATGAGACTATATCCCAGGAAGAAGAAGAAGGAAAAACAAAACAAAACAAAAAAAGAAGAAGGAAAATTGGGATGGTGTTGGTGGTTCTGTAAGTTGGTGGAACAGAGTCCAGGACGCTCAGGCAGGTCAGAATCTAGGGCTCAACAGCAGCAGAATCTAGCACACGGTAAGACTCTAGAGATCGTCTTGGGAGTGCGGAATGCCAGGAACGCTGGGGCGGGGCGGCTAGAACCCGGGGGCGGGGCAGAGGCCAGGACGCTGGGGAGCCAGATCTAGAATTGGAAAGGGGGGTGGCATGGTAAGGCGAGGGCCAAGGCTGGGGCGGAGGAGGGAGCCTTGGGGACGCCTGGTGGCAGCAGCTGGGATTACATGACTGGCACAGGCGTTGGGCTGATGGGGCTGCGGGCATCCGGGTGCACGAAATCCGGGTTGACATAGGTGAAGCCCTGGAACTCGGCCTGGTCGATGCTGGCCAGAACCAGGCGGTCAGGGGGTGTCAGCGCCGGCGCCGCCCGAGTGAAGAACTTGTCGAAGTTCTCGCCGCTGCGGCCACACTGTGGGAAACAGCGGGAGGGAAACGTGAAGCGTCGGAACGCGTGGCTGGTCCACTCTCTTAGGGGCCAGCGTGGTGTTCCTGGGAGCGGACTGACCGGGCGGGGTCTGAACGGAGGCGCGATCTCTAATCGTTCCAGCCTGTCCCAGTCGATCCAGCGGAAAAAGCCGTGGGCGCGGATGGTGGGCTCTCCATCGGGGCCCGAGCCCAGGCGCTTGGCCGGGTGCTTGGTGAGGAACTGCAGGGAACACAGAGAGGGACGGACAGACAGACAGAGTCCAGACAAGAAGGCCCAGAGAAAGACGGGGGTCGGGGGGAGACGAGGAAGGAGGAATAGGGAGAGACAAGCACGGAGGTCCAGAAAGAAGAGGACCGACAGTGGGGGGGAGTACAGAGACGGGGTGCAGAATAGGGGGAGAGACAGCGAGGAGAGGATAAATGAGACGGGGCGGACGGGACTCAGACCCAGACACCAGGACAGACCAAGGCAGGAGGAAGGGCAGGGTGTGGAGGTGTGAGTGGCAGAGAAGCCCGGAAAGCGGGACGGCCACCAGGAACACATCCCAGAGGGAAAGCGGCAGAGGAGAAGGTGGGAGAGAGAAGACCCAGGGAAAAGGGGGACAGAGACCCAGAAGGAGGGAAAGACTCAGCGGGGAGAGCAGAGGAGGGAGGAGATGGGGAGGGGTGGGGGAGACGAAGGCCACAGAGAGGAGGGTGGAGACCCAGGAAAGGAGCGCCCAGACCCCACATGAAGGAGGAGACTCAGAGAGAGGGGAAGACGGAGACCCAGAGAAAGAAGACGAGAAAGACCCAGAAGGAGGAGAGGGACCCAGTGTGTGCGCGCGAAGGGGGGTTGGTGAGAAGGTAATAGAGAGCCAGAAAGAGGAGGACGAAGATGGAAAAGGTGAACAGAGATCCCCAAGGACACAGAAAAAGAAAAAAAAAAAAAAAAAGACAATGACACAGAAAGCCCCATCGTGTGCAGATGGAGGCAGAGGAATGAGACAAAAGCCCAGAGAGAGATGTGGTCAGAGAAATGTAGGGACAGGAGTTCGAAACAGAAGCCTGCTAACATCTGCTGTAGGCTAGGCTCCTTCTCCTGCCTTAACTCCACAACCCCGGAGGAGGAGACGGTGGCTCCCAGAGTTTTGGTGACTTGCCCCAGATCCCACAGGAGGAAAAGTGTCAGGAGTTAGGTTCGACTGACCCGCTCGGCTCAGCGCTGCCTGCCCCGAGGTGGTGGTGCGGGGGGAAGGACAGGACAGGGTAGAGTCCGCCCTTGGACTGCCTGGGGCAGCAAGGCAGGATGTGATTGTTCTAACAAGATCTCTGTGCTATATAAACTTTTTCAGCAGATGGGAGTAGATCGACTTGAGGAGTGGGAGCCTTTTCCTAATGTGCAGAAACACTGCGTGGGCAGTCCTGGATGGCAGCTGTGGGGCGTGTGGGTGGTGGGCCTGGAGAATCTGGAAGTCAGGGGACTCTCACCCCCTTGCAGATGGCCACAGCTTCCCGGGAAAGCGACTTGGGGTAGGTGACAGTTTGTTCCATGATGGCTTGAAACAGTTCCTCCTCGTCTTCTCCATCAAAGGGGGGCTAAGAGAGTAGAGGTGTTAAAAGAGTCAGAGGCCTGACTACCTGGCCCCACCTTCCTGCCCTCACTGCCCACCACAAGCAGAGCCCGCCCCGGGCCCCCCCCCCAATTCCTAAAGAAAAACATGACCAGACCGCCAAAGCTATGTCTTTCCCACTCTCAGAGGCTCTTGTTTTCTATCTCAGATGCTTCAGCTCTCTGCACCTCTTTGCTGCTCTGTCTCTCTTTATCTGCTATGTAAATCAGCAAGGTGTTAATTAGGCAATGTGTCATTTAAGTAGAAGAGAGAAAAACTGCAGGGAAAAAACTGTAAAAGCACTCTCTTGGCTGGATGAGTGGCCTCCAGTCTTCTTGGATTTGGAAAAGCAGTATCCAGACAAAGATTCTAATGTGGGGTCTAGGGGGTCTGTTTCTACAACTGAGTGGGGGGTCCTTGAATTTGGATGGGAAAAAAAACATGCATCCTTATGTTTTGGAATCTAAAATTGAAATTCAGCGTTATAAATGTAGGAAAGAAACCCCACCAGTAATAGTTGTGACTTTATCACTGATAGAAATCACTGATATTTTCTTATCATATAAGAGTTGCAGATATCTCAAAAAAAAAAAAAAAAAAAAAAAAGAAAACCCCCAGTCAAAATTACTGACAGGCCTTCCTACTTACTTCCTATTCCTGTGAGAAATTACTATTTAATACCATTTAATTCATTAGTAGGAAACCACATATAAGTCCATATTCTAATACCCTTAGACAACCATACACATTTAAGTTAAATTTACTTGGTTAAATTAGATTCAATTAAGCCTTTAACATTTTGATAGCCAGATTTCAATATGATTGACTTCTTCTGTAATGCTATTGTCTTATTCCATGTATTTAAAAGCACTGTTCTGAGAAAGGGGTCCAAGACACTAAAAGGGGGAAGAACCCCTAGCCTGTGGGAAGTTACTGTTTCAGAACCATGGAGAGCGCTCTTCTATTTGACGGACTTCCCCACAGCTTCGTACACTCAGCCTAAAGACATCCCTTCCTGACCTGCTCCTCCTGAGATAGGCCATGTAACAGGTGGCACCCCTTCTGTGTCGCCTTTAGCCAAACCAGCCTCTCCCCAGCGTCCCTTACCTGTCCCGCCAACATCTCGTAGAGCAGAACCCCAAAGGACCACCAATCAACAGACTTCCCGTAAGGTTGGTAGGCAATGATCTAGCAGGGGAGGCAGGAAGGTGAGCAACTGTCTTTTGTGTTTTAAGAAAATGTGGGCCCCTCTAGCTTCACCACCTGGAAACCCTACCCAACTTTAAATGTTTTCAGCACAAACTTTTCCCACTCAGAACGCTTTGGCTCCATCCTTTGGAACATTTGAGAAGCAGATTCTACCTACTCAGAACATTCCTTTGGTTCCAATATAAAGACGATCTAAGCACTAAGTTGCAAGTTCCGCCCACCCTCTAGAATATAGAAATAACTGAACTCTCTCCTTACAATGTCAGGTGAACAGCACAGAACTTCAGAGACCAAAGAGTCTTAAATCTGGACACATACCAGATTCTTGACTGTTTAAAGACAGTTGTTGCCAGCCCTGAAGAATTCCAGCCACAACAGACCAGAGTCAGAGGCGGGAAGGTGTGTGTATTTTTCAAAATCTTCCCAGGTGATGCTGATCAGCAGCTATGTTTTGAAACCACTGGCACTGGTTACTCAGGCAGTAGCACAGAGTCACCAGGAAAGATCAAGGACAGCACCATCAACCCACCTCTGCCAAGGAGAAAAGTCGGGACCTGCTCTTAGTCTGCTTGTACACAGTCAGATCGTTAGCTCCACCCCTCAACAAAGTCAGAGCAGATTCTTGCCCACCTGAAATATTCAGGGGAAAGCCTCCACAAGCCTAATGTTCTAGTGGGATGGGCCCCACCCCCTCAGAGTACACTGGGACTCTTCTCTCAGCTTCTTAGAACGGTCCAGGAAGAGGCCCCGTTCTCCAGAATCCCTAAAGGGGGTCCTGCCTTTTCAGAACATTCACCCACAAGTCCTGCCCACTTTGCCTATTTAGAGACGCAGCCCCGCCCACTTACAACACTCCCACGGTTGGAGCAGTCCATAACTCCCGTGAAGACCCCGGGGTCAGGTCCCCACATTACGACCACTAACCCCCCAGGTATACCCACGCAGCGAGCGTGGACAGCGCTGAGTGGCGGAGGTGGGGTTACCTCGGGGGCTATGTAGTCCGGGGTCCCGCAGAAGGTGCGAGTGGTGCTCCCGGGAAAGACGTTCTCCTTACACATGCCAAAGTCGGTGATTTTGATGTGTCCTTCGGCATCCAGCATCACGTTGTCCAGTTTCAGGTCCCTGCGGGTGGGTTGGGGTGGAGTGGGTAGGAATTGAAGCAAGGGGAGAGCGTTCAACAGCCTGGAGCCGTGGAGAATCCCTTCCCTTCTAGGGGGTCCGATTCCCTCCACCGAAAGCCCGGGACTGCTCACCGATAGATAATGCCCTGGTTATGGAGGAAGAAGAGGCCGATGGCGATTTCTGCGGCGTAGAACCTGGAGGAGGCGGTGGGGTTCAGGAGGCCAGAGGCGGGACACAGCTCCCTTCCGCTTTCCCCCCACCCTCCTCTCTTGGCCAAGACTCACGCTGCGTGGGGTTCCTTAAACTTGCCCAGCTGTTGAATGTGGTACATCAAGTCGCCCCCGGTGACATACTCCATCACAAAATACAGGCGATCCTGGGGAGGGGGGTGGACGCGGGCTTAGAGGCAAGGGCACGCCCACCAGGGGAGTGAAACGTCCATTCCTGCCCACTCCAGATCAACGTGGAAGGCTCTGGGCCCATGCAATCAGAAATCCAGAGCAACTGTCCACGCCTACCCGCCATCACAGAATCTCCACCCACTCCATCATCTGAACCCACTCCATCCTATTGTGAACTGTCGGGTGTTCCCCTCCTCCCTTCCCGGGATTTAAGATTGAGGTCCACCATTTGCTTGAAATCTCAGGGAAACTGAAACCTCTTTCCATATCCACTCACTCACACATGCAGTCTTGGCCACCTGCTAGGGACCAAAGCCATTCAGGCTTCACTTGCGAATGATACTAATTTTTAAATTATTTTTTAATTTTTGGCTGCACCTTGCCGGCTTGCGGGGATCTTAATTCCCGGACCAGGGATCAAACCCAGGCTCCCTGCAGTGGAAGTATGGAGTCCTAACCACTAGACCAGAAGGGAATTCCCAATACTAATTAAAAAAAAAAATCCAGGAAGCTGGCTACGCCCACTCAGAGCTCTTGAAAGTAGAGTCACGCCCTCTCTAACCTCTGACAGTTCTGACTTGTTGTCCCATTTCACAGTCTTCGGAAACGCCTTATTTCCGATGACTCCTTAACTAAGAACCCACGAGTGACAGCCTCATCACGCAGAGCCCAGCTGGAGGCAAGCTCACTCAGGAGACGTTCTCCACACACTCCTTTACTCCAGAAACACCCACTCAACCCCTAGTTCAGGCCACGCCCACTCAGGCTCCCAGCCCTCTGGCCACGCCCCACCACGCCCCCTGCGTTCTGGCCACACCCACCGAGGAGCCGGCCTCGACCCTTCAGAGTCCACCCGGCTCTTCTGCCCTCCCCCAAACTCAGACTCTCAAAGCCAATGCTGAATGCATCTGGGGGTTGGGGCGGGGATGAGGCAGGGTCCCTGAGCCAGCCTGGGACCCCCTCCTTTCGCACCGGGGTCTGGAATGTGGAGTGAAGCTGGGTGAGGAAGTGCGGCCGGCCTCCGGGGCCTCGGCCCCCCAGGGCCAGCACGCGTTTCTCCACCAGGGTACAGTCCACGTCGTCATCCTGGACGATCACGTCTTTCTTCAGGATCTTGATGGCGTAGAGCTCATCGGAACCCCGACGCTCGGCCAGCATCAC
Organism: Moschus berezovskii; assembly: GCF_049115385.1. Classification (NCBI taxonomy): domain Eukaryota; kingdom Metazoa; phylum Chordata; class Mammalia; order Artiodactyla; family Moschidae; genus Moschus; species Moschus berezovskii. Next base: position 3,715,539 of record NC_142481.1, read on the forward strand.
CTAGGGACAGAGGCCTAGTCCATCTTGGGAACCCAGAGCGCTGTCCCTAGCCTTCCCTTTCAAGGAGACAAAGAAACAGAATCCCGGGTCCCCCCTTTCACTCTCGGGGGACCGGGTGCCCTTGGCCAGCCACTCCCTCAGGGCAAGTATCCACATCTTTAGGCCTCTGCTGCTGCTGCTGCTAAGTCACTTCAGTCGTGTCCGACTCTGTGTGACCCCTTGATGGGAGCCCACCAGGCTCCCCCGTCCCTGGGATTCTCCAGGCAAGAACACGGGAGTGGGTTGCCATTTCCTTCTCCAATGTGTGAAAGTGAAAAGTGAAAGTGAAGTCGCTCAGTCATGTCCGACCCTTAGTGACCCCACGGACTACAGCCTACCAGGCTCCTCCATCCATGGGATTTTCTAGGCAAGAGTACTGGAGTGGCTTGCCATTGCCTTCTCCGCTTTAGGCCTCTCCTCTCCAGGAACTCAAGAGGCCCCATCAAACCCTCTTCTGGGCTTAGAAGCTTAGTTCCTCCCCCTCCCCTGACCCTGATTTCATCTCTAAGAAACCCGACCCCTCCCCCAGACATCCTCCCTTTCCCCCAGAACCCCAGGAATCCAACCTTTCCAAAACTGCCTTTTCCTAGAACCATGAGGAAGCTGAAGTCGGAGATGTGCAGTCGTCCAGGGCTGGCCCCGAAGAAACAGCGCTTGGAGTCAGTGGGACTGGGGGACGGGGAGGGGATGGGAGACGAAGAGGGACCCGTCCGCACCCTCTGTGAGAAAGGGGAGACATGCAGAGTTAATCAGACCCCGGAAGTGTTTAAGGGGGTGCCCCTCAGAAAGACAGCATCCAGGGACAAAAGGGAAGGGGAGAGAGACAGAAATGGAAAGATGGAGAGAGAAGAAACGCTGTTTCCACACCCATGTTTGGTTTTGGGGCTTTTACTGCCTTCCCATAGCCTGCAGGTTTTATTGGGCTTTCTTTGTGGCTCAGACAGTAAAGAATCTGCCTACAGTGCAGGAGACCTGGGTTTGATCCCTGGGTCAGGAAGATCCCCTGAAGAAGGAAATGGCAACCCACTGCAGTATTCTTGCCTGGAGAATCTCATGGACAGAAGGGGCTGGCAAGCTACAGTCCATGGGTTCGCAAAGCGTTGGAGATGACTGAACGATTAACACTGGACTTCCCAGGTGGCACTAGCTGGTAAAGAACCTGCCTGACAACGCAGGAGACGTCAGAGATGTGAGTTCGATCCCTAGGTCGGGAAGATCCCCTGGAGGAGGGCATGGCAACCCACTCCAGGATTCTTGCCTGGGAAATCCCGTGGACAGAAAAGCCTGGCAAGGCTTCAGTCTCAAAGCGTCAGACATGACTGAAGAGACTCAGCCTGTTTGCCTGGAGAGTTTAGCATTCAGCTAGCACTTAGACAGCTTACTATATGCCATCAATTCTCCCCATCAGCACCACCACCCGATCTCCCATGTTACAGAAGGTAACTTGCCCAAAGTCACACAGCAGGTAAAAAGCAGAGCCAGAAATCAAAACTCATTAATGCCAGAGACTGTGTCTCCCTCCTTTGTGCTTCTCCACCATCACCCAGCAGGTGGCTTGGGTCTGGAGTCGAGTGCTGAATGCAGGTCCTGTACTTCTAACTTCAGAGCATATCCAGAACCTGAACACGCTCACCATAACTGCCTCCCTGGGCCAAGCCGCCAGGAACTCACCTCTGGACCTCCACGATGCCTTTTTCCTCCTCCTACTGTCAGCTCTCGACGCAGAGGCAGTCCTCTTGTCCAAATCAAAACCATCTCGGGCCGCCTTTAGTGGCCTGCCATCTCACTTGGTCTATTTACTGACTTAAAAAGTGACCTTATTTAGGTGCACGAGGTCTTAGCTGCGGCACGTGGGATCTCATTCCCTGACCAGGGATTGAACCCAGACATTGCTGGCCTGCTCCCACCTCAGGGCCTTTGCAGTGACCTTCCCTCCATTGGGAAGGCTCTCCACCATCCTTACGGCTCACTATTTCATCTCCTTTATGTCTTTGCCCAGTGGTCACTTTCTCGGTGAAGCCTTCCCCGCTATTGTAAACTCTCACAGAACAGCACTCCCCGTCTTCAGCGCTTTTTTTTCTCCATAGTCATTCATCATCGTCTAACACAGGATCCTCAGCGCCTTTATTTTGGTAAATGTCTTCCTCCCAGGAGAGCAGGAGTGTATTTCCCCCTCCCCCTCTTCCTGTTTGCTGCTATATCCCCAGTGATTAGAACCATGCCTGGCACACAGAGGGCTCAAGTATGTGGTTTTGAAAGAAGAAATGACAGAGTGAAAGTGTTAGTCGCTCAGTCACAGCCGATTCTTTGGGACCCCGTGGACTGTAGCTTGCCAGACTTCTCTGTCCGTGGAATTCTGCAGGCAAGAATACTGGAGTGGGTTTGCCCTTCTCTTCTCCAGAGAATCCTTCCCACCCAGGGGTCAAACCTACATCCCCTGCGTTGCAAGGCAGATTCTTTGCTGTCTGCACCACCAGGGAAGAGAAAGAAGGCACGTGTTCCTTTCTTGGCCTGGAAATCTGTCCTCCTTCTCCTTTACCCAGGGAATCCTGTACTTCCTGTTGATGAAGTTTTTCTCTGACTTTCTCAGGTCCTGCCAGAGGTTTAGGACTCCCCAGTGCCCGAGGCCATCTCCATGATCAAATACATTCCTTCTCTATCTGTAACTTTCATTGAAAGAGGAGCTCCCCAGGGAATGGCCTGATTCTACTCCCAGAATAGGGCTTGACTTACGTAAAACTTCAGGAAATAGGTGTTCAGGAAGTGGAAAAAAAAAACAAAAAACCAATGGAGGAGAGAAAGGCCACAGTGAGAAATGGACAGAAAAACTCAAGGAGCAATTCAGGTGTCACTTACTCAGGAAAGCCCTCCCTGATCACCTCCCCCGGCCCCTGCCAGACTGGGTTAACCTCTGGGCTTCTTGGGTGCCCTGGGTAGTTGAGTCACTAAGTCATGTTGACTCTTGTGACCCCAGGGACTGTAGCCCGCCAGGCCTCCTCTGTCCATGGGATTCTCCAGGCAAGAATACTGGAGTGGGTTGCCATTTCCTCCTCCAGGGGATCTTCCTGACCCAGGGATTTTCCTGGGCAGGAAACCTGTGAAACTGAAAGTGCCCCAGACACAACACAGCTCTTGCGGACACGCCCTTGGGAATTCCTCAGACGCCTTTGGCTTTTCCAGTTCAGGAGCTGGCCCTTTTCTGGGGGTGGCCCTGCGCGGTCCTCATCCAATAAAAGAGTGTCCTTAGGGGCCACTCGAGGGGGGACATATCCACAAAGTCAGGGACAGAGAAGGGCCTGGGTATGCGAGAGCCCCTATCCTGAACCTTTCCAGGGTGGAATGACAGACGCTACTGGCCACCTCATGGAGAGGCACACAGTGGGGCGGGGAGCTGGGGGGTGGGTGGGTGGGTGATTTGGGGCCCATCCAAGGCCAGATGGAAGACTTCACTTCATACATACAAGGCTTGGCTGACAGGGCACCTGATGCCATGGTTCCACACAAGTCATTAAACACAGAGTCACAGAGGCTGGGTAAGGCCTTGGTAAGATCCTGACCTTTGCTCCCCAAGGTTGATTCAGCCCAGAGGGCAGTCGGGGCACGATGGAAGCTCTCCAAGGGTACCAGTAGCAGCAGGGTTACCGGGATCCTCCCATCGACTGTGCTCTTCCTACCATCCCCCAACAATAGGAACGCTGAAGACTACAACGTGATCGGCATAAATACACTTGCCTTGGGAGCCGCAGGTGGCAGAGAGAACCCTAGTTTGAACGTGCATCCCCTAGAGCTCTGCTCCTTCTTCAGTACCAGGAAGAAACAGAAGTGTAGCCACATAATCCGAGAACCAGAGGCCCAGAATGACAGACCACAGAATTCCCGAGCCAGGCCCCCCAGTCCATGGAATGCCAGCAACACGGGACCCAGAATTGATAGCTACAGGGCCCTAGAGCCTCAGGGCTGTGGGCCCTTGAATCTAAGGAATCTGAGATGCTGTCCCTACCTTGGGGAGTTGCCTGAGGGTCAGACTGACCTCCAGAGAGCTCCTATTACTCAGCAAACACAAGACTTAGGTATGGTATGTGTTCCACCCGTGCATGTGGAAATGCAGACAGATACGAGAGGGAGGCGATACAGACCAAGAATGAAGCTGCCTCCAGCCCAAGCCTCTGGCTCTTCTCACCTCGTATAGTTCCAGGGGGTAGTTACAGGCCTGAGGGAGAAGAAAGTCAGAGTCAGAGCCTGCTGGGAGAGGTAGGCGATGGCCCTAAACCAGGGGTGGGGGCCCCCGATCCCCAAGCCATGGGGATGGATGTGTGTGCATGTGTGTTATTCGCTCAGTCATGTCCGACTGTTAGCGACCCCATGGACTGTAGCCCACCAGGCTCTTCTGTCCATGGGTTCTCCAGGCAGGAATACTGGAGTCCGTTGCCATGTCCTTCTCCAGGGGACCTTTCCCACCCAGGATTGAACCTGCCTCTCCTGTGTTTCCTGCATTGGCAGGAGGGTCTTTACCACTAGCGCTACCTGGGAAGTCCTGGGGATGGATAGGAATTCTAATTCCCAGCAGTCCCTTAGAAAGGCAGAAAGAACTCCAGGGTCTTCTCAGAATTTTCGTCCCCAGAACAGTGGGCAAGCAGTCATGGAGTCTGGGGAAGGCCAGCTCTGAACTGTGGGAGGCTGCGCTCCCCGGAGGGTTGGGGGCTGGGGAAGCCTGGGTCTGGGTACCTCGAACTTCTGGAGGAGGTTGCAGTTGTCGGCGTCAGCCACCGGGACATTGTAATACTCGCCCTCCTCCTGGTTCAGTAACTTGTACCTGACATACAGAAGGAGAGCAGAGCAGGAGGCTCAGGGTAGGGGGGTGGGGGTTGGGAAGACGGATGGAGCGGGGGTGGGGGGGTGGGGGGCACCCAAGGGAGAGGCAGAGACATCAGAAGGGGGGAAGAGACGGAGAGACGGAGACAGCGAAAGAAAGAGTGAGATGAGAAGAGAAGGACAGCAGGGAAAAGGATAAAACAGCCCAGGGAGGCCGGGAGGACTGCGGAGACCACACCCCCGGGACGGAGGCGCGGACGGCGGCGCCGAGCCCCGCCCCGTGCCCGCCCGCCCCGCACCAGCCATCCACCGGCGCCTTGAGCAGCTCCGAGACGCCGAAGGACATGGCGCCCATGAAGTCGTTGCGGGAGGTCCGGTCCCAGTCCCACACCTCCACGCTGAGCCGGCGCTCCACGTCCCCCGGCTTCAGGTTGCTGCGGGGAGAGCGGGGCGCAGTGAGGGGCCAGCTCGTGGCTCCCCGACCTCCGCATCCTCGATGCTGGAGGAGCCGGCAGACCTCCTGAGCTGGGGCCTCTTTCCTGCTTCCCACCCCTGGCCTTCCCGAAGAGGGTCCCTCTCCCCGCCTGGGCCCGAAGTCAACCTAGTCGGCTCTCTCAGTCCCCCTCCCTGGTCTTTGGCAGCCCTGCCTCTGGGCTTTTCTCTCCGGATCTCTCCTATTCTCCCTCCAGAACCGTCCTCCTGTCTTTCTCTCAGTTGGCTTCTCTCTCTTCCTGCCGCCCACCTGTCACACCCCGCCCCATGCCGTCTGTGCCTCTCCCTGGGTTTATGTTTCTTCCTCTGAGTCTCAGGGTCTGTCTAATCTCTCTGATCTCCGCCTTAACTCTAAAACAGTCACCTTGTGTGTCTCCATCCCTCTCTCTCAGTCACTTCATTTTCTCCTCCCACCGCCTTCTTCTCCCTTTGCGGGGCTCCTCCTATCCTACCACCTGGTCTCTGTAGTCTTGTGGGCCACTAGGACTCTCAGATCGTCCTCTGCCAGTCATCACCGCGCCTCCCCTGCACCTGAGACTCACAACACAAAGGTCTCGTTCCACACAGGGTTTAGCGTGGCTTTCACCGTGCGGGTCTTCTGTTTGGTCAGATTCCGAGGGTCTGGGATGAGCTTCAGCTTCACATAGGGATCGGAGAGACCGTTGGGGTCCATTGGGATGAGGTTCCGGGCCTCGCCAACTGAGGAGGGAGGTGAAGGAGGGCAGATGGGGTTAAGATCCAGGGAGAGGACCCGGAGCATTCCCCCAGCCAGCAGTCACGAATTCCAGTCTCTCAACTTCCTCTTCCATGACCCATGTTTTTTGCTTCCTTTTCTTTCTTTTTAAAAAAATCTTTTACTTCTCCAGTACCCGGAAGATGGGGCATGAAGCCGTTTCCCCAGCCAGTGACCCAGAAATCAAATCCAAAGCCCCTGGCTCCCTTAGGATCCTGGCCATATCACCAGTGCGTGCATGCTAAATCACTTCAGTCGTCTCCGACTCTGCGACCCCGCGGACTGTAGCCCGCCAGGCTGCTCTGTCCATGAGATTCTCTAGGCAAGAATACTGGAGTGGGTTGCCATGCCCTCCTCCAGGGGATCTTCTCAACCCAGGGATGGAAACCGGGTCTCTTATGTTTCCTGTGCCACTTGGGAAGCCATGTAGTAAACCGGAACCTCATTTGGGACCACTTCTCTCGTCCGCACCCGCCTCCACCCCCAGGACCTTGCTGCCCAGAAGAGCCATCACGAGAGGCAAGGCTGGAGACCAGGGGCCTCGAGCAGAAAGGGGCATGGCCGGTGGCGCTCAGCCTGTGCAGGCGGGGTCAGCAGTGTGGGCGTGACCTTTGCGAGGGGGCGTGGCTTTCCTGGGTCGCTGAGAGAGGGCGGGCAGCTCGGGTGGACTTGACCCAGTCCCTGGGGTGAAAGGGGCGGGGCCAGGCGAGGAGGCGGGGTCTCACCCGTAACGTGGATCTCATCGGAAGTGGGCGCCCGGATCTCCAGCTGCAGGCGCCCCCGGCGTTCCGTGTGGTCCACGCCGCACAGAGAGGGCACGCTGCGCACACAGCGCCGGTGCACGTTCATCTCGCAGCCTGGGGAGGGGGGCAGCACGGGGAGGTGGGACTGTGGGTCCCGCCTTTAACTCCAGACTCCACTTCCCCTCCTCCACTCCCCCCCCACCACCACCCGCGTTACTCGAGACCCAGACTCTTTTGCAGGGGCCCCAAAGCGCCGGGCTCGCAGACTCACAAGAACACTTCATGCCCTGGTGCACCAGCCCGTATAGCAGGGAGCCACAGTGGTCGCAGAAGGTGGGGCTGCTGTAGCTGTGCAGACGGAACTTGTGCTTGTTCCGGGGATCCTGGCGTGGGGGGCGGTCGGGAGGAGTCGGTCAGAAGGGGGGCCTGAGGGGCCCTGAACAAGCGCCCCCCCCACCTCCGCTCTTCCTCTTCAGCCCTGCTCTCCCAGTCTTCCCGCTCTTCCGCCTCACTCACTCACTCTCCAGTATTTATGGAGCGCCTGCTCCGTGCCTGGCACTTTGTTTGGTGCGACGACCCAGCCCCTGTGGACTTTACTTTCTCGTGGAGGGAGACGGAAAATGAACACGACAAATAAAATATTTAGGGCCTTCCCTGGTGGTGCAGTGGTTAAGACTCTGCCTTCCAGTGCAGGGGTACCTGTTCCACCCCTGGTTGGGGCGGGGTCGGGGGGGCACTAAGATCCAAGTGCCTTGGGGCCAAAAAATCAAAACACAAGACAGAAGCAATATTGTGACAAAATCCCATAAAGACTTTAACAAATAGTCCCCATAAAAAAATCTTAGAATGTAGAGTATGAGGTATGGATATAGGTGCTCTGCACAAAGATGGAGCAGGGATGCACATTATCAGGGATGGGGGGGGGGATTGAAATGTGAAATAGAGTGACCAAGAAAGGTTGTCCCAACAAGGTGGAATCTGGGAAGAATCTGAAGGAAGTGGAGGCTTCCAAGGTCCCACAGTCCCTACCCCATAGTCTTCCACAAGCTGTTCTCTGAGGACTTCTGGTCCACCATGAACCCCAGATTATTCATGGTCAGCTTCTTTCAATGTCTGCCCAATGGCAACCAGCCTTCTCTGAGCCCCCTGTGGTATGCAGACTATGCCCTCTCAGTTTTAGGGACCCAGGTATCCCAAAGATTAAGTGTAAACCACACAGCAGGGTCTGGTATGTGCCGGGTCTGGTTAAATGTGCTCAGTAGTGTTACTGCTGTCATTACTGCCATGGTTATTACTAGCTATTTTATTGCAGTCCCCACATAGCCCTGGGTTTAATCAAGGGCCGGGCCATTTCCCACTTGTGTGATTTCAGGTACATGCCCAATTTTGAGCCTCAGTGTCTTGATCGGCCCAATGGAAATAAACAATCTATATCTTGAAGCAGTGCTTTTGCTCAATTCCAATTAAGCATGAATTTAAGACACCAGGAAAAGCATTCCTCCTTCCACCCTCAGCAATGTCTGAGTACGAAATAATTTGATATTTGCATTTTTCTAAGTGGGCTTCCTTGGTGGCTCCGATGGTAAAGAATCTGCCTGCAGTGCAGGAGACCCGGGTTTTATCTGTAGGTCGGGGAGATCCCTTGGAGACAGGAATGGCTACCTACTCCAATACTCTTATCTGGAGAATTTCATGGACAGAGGAGCCTAGTGGGCTACCGTCCATGGGGTCGGAAAGAGTCAGACACAAATGAGTGGCGAACACTTTGGGGCTTCCCTGGTGGCTCAGATGGTAAAGAATCTGCCTGCAATGCAGGAGACCTGGGTTCAATTTTCTACGAGTGCACTGCAAGAGTTTTATAGGGTGAAAATTCAAGACTGTCTTAGGATTTTATTTTGAAGTTTAGTGGGGATTGAATGGTACTTGGGTGGGGAAAGGTGTTGGCAGTTGCATGCTCTGAACCTCTAAAGACCTTCACCTGACCCGAGCTCCCGGTGTTCCTGCCACACGAAACGAGAAGCTGAGGGTGAAAATTCCCAGCAGGGTACCTGACATGGGAGCTGCTGTGGTTATTCTCAGGGTGAAAATAGCTATTAAAAAGGGAGACAGTACTGGGGTTCCGATTCAGAAGATTAGGGCCCAAATTTTGACTCTGCCCACGACCTAGCAACCTAGCTGTATGATCTTCCCCCACACCACCCTTTTGAGAAATTCAGGGAGCCTCCCCATAAAAAGGGACCGTGAGCCCTCCCTGAAAGGCTTCTTGTGCAGATGGAATGCAATCATGCGTCTGGAGCCCTGAGCACTTCTTAAGCCCTTGATCTGTGTTGCTGACAAGAATAAAAGCTTAATGCTTCACAGAGAAAAAAGAAAGCCAGATACAGAAGAAAAGCCTTCTCTGCATTATTTCCCTTCATTTCCTCACCGATATAGTAACAATTTTACAATGATAAAAATTAGAATTTTGTCTTTCGCTACATACCAGGTATTCATACCCAAGGAGTTGGCTCATTCAGTCCTTAAAACAATCCTATCAGATGAGGGCATGGTTATTAAACCCCATTTTACAGACAAGGAACTCCAGAGGTGCAGAGAGGTAAATTACCTTCTGGAAGGTCACAGAACCAACACATGGTGGAGGTGGGACTCAAGCCCAGGTGTCCTGGCCCAAGAGCCTCCGTTAGACGGGGACAGGAATAATACCTAACTTTATAAGCTGTTGAGAAGATTCATTCTTACGCTATATACAAGGTCCCTGTTAAGTGCACGCCATGAGCCTTGGGTAAATCAGATGGAGTGTTTGGTGGCGGTGGAGGTGGGCAGGTGAGGCAGCAAATCATAATACATATAGGTGCTGGGAGACAGTGGAGCTCAATCTATGTTCTCGGAAGTTGCATCCTCTAAACTTCAGTTTTCTTGACCTGACAAGCTGGCAAAATGCCTCATGGACTTCCGTGGTGTGCTCTCTCTCTTTCTCAATCCGCCTCTCTCCATCTGCTAACCATAAGACCGTCTCCAACTCTGTGTCAAACCCTGGGCTAGTCTCATGCTGCCTGACTTCACTGAACTGTCAAAACAAGCCTGGGGGCGTCTAGATTGATGCCTATCCCACACAGTAGCCCTAACTATAGGTGGCTGTTTCTTTTTCTTTTTTTGACTGCTCCGCATGCCATGTGGGATCTTAGTTCCCTGACCAGGGATTGAACCTGCGCCATCTCCAGTGGGAGTGTGGAGTCAACCATTGGATCACAGAAATCCTACAAGTGGCTATTTATTAATTCAAATTAAGCAGGATTTTTTGGAGAAGAAAATGGCAACCCGCTCCAGTATTCTTGCCTGGAGAATCCCATGGACAGAGAAGCCTGGTGGGTTACAGTACATGGGGTCGCAAAGAGCCCGACACGACTTAGTGACTAAACCAAGCAGGATTTTAAACTTCCGTCCCTCGGCGGCTAGCTATGGTGGTTCGCAGCTGGACGACAAAGATACAGAATGCTTCCATCATGCTGCAAAGTTCTCCAGGTCAGCACTAGACGGTCAGCCCCACTTTACAGAGGGTGAAACTGAGGCTCACGCAGAGCCAGACAGAAAGTGAAGGAGGGATAGGAGGTGGGCATGCAGGGTGGACAGTTCTTGTTAGGGGTGGAGAGGAGGGAGAGAAAGGTTGTGTGTATCTGTGTGTGTGTACATGGGGGACGTGTGCATGCACATAAGTGTGTGCAACATGGAATTTGTGTGTGTGTGTGCACGCACGGGGTCTCATATGCATCCATATGTGTGTGTACTTGGGTGTGTGTGTGTGGACAGCACACACAGCCGGGGCGTCTATCAGTGCACATGTGTGCGTGCATGCGCACGACAAGATCTCTCGGGCTTCCTTGTCTCAGTACCTGCGAAGCAGTTCCCCGTATCTCCCATTTTCTATGCCAGTTTCCCTTTCTGAGTGTCTGCCCTTCGCCTCTGAGTTTGTCCCTCCCAGTCTTTCTGGGCTGCCTTTTCCTTCCTCCCATGTCACCGACTGTCCCACTGCTCTTGCTTTCTCCCCCCTCCCCCAGTCTGCCTGGGTCTCTTTTTTCTGCCTCTCTGGGCGTTCTCTCTCTGTCTTATCTCAGGATCTCAGTGCTTGCATCAATCTCCCTCTCTCTCTCTCTGCCCCTCATCCTTCTGTTTTCTAAATCTCCTGACTCCTGGATCACAGCCGACCTCCTCCAGCGCCGAGGTCCCCTCACCCGGCCTCCTCTCTGTCCCCCACCTGGGTCCCCAGCCACTCTTGGTCCCCTCTCATTCCCCCTTTCCAGGCCAAGGGCAGGGAATCTGGGCCAGACTAGCTCTCCCTATCTCTCCAGCCCCCCTCCCCTCCCAGCCTTAAAAATAGCAGGAGAAATTGGGACGGACGCCGAGGGGGTGAGGGCGGGGGCGCGGCCCGAGGAGGGAGAACCAGGTGTCCGGGCACTCACGTCCGTCTGGGGGCCCTTCCCAGCGCCTGGACACTCGAAGGTCACAAATTCGTGGCATCGTCGATGAACCACAAAACTGCAGACTGAAGGGGAAAATCATAGAAACCCAGAGCGGAGAGAGACCCCAGTGGACAGAAAATCAGAAAGAGGGGGACCCAGACAGAAAGCAACCCAGGAGAGAGGGTTCAACACAGAGAAAATCAAAGAGACGCTGACAGGCAGAGAGAGACAGAGATTCTAAAGGTGGACCCAAAGAGGGAAACAGAGAGGCAGAGAGCCGCGGACACAGAGAAGCACAGAGCGCCCAGCGCCTCCACACAGCCAAAGACGGGACGGAGGCGGAGAGCGAGAGCGGACACAGGGGGCAAGAGATGGAGACAGAGAGAGAGCAGGGTCCACGGACAGAGAGTCAGAAGTGAAGAGAGGCAGGCAGGCTAGAAGGGAGCAGACGCAGAGAGGTCCTTCCACAGAACGGAGAGCAGCAACTTGGGCAGAAGTGAGTCTGGGGGCGACGCCGACGGCCCGCCCCCCTCCCTGACTCACTCTGCTCTCAGCAGTAGCAGCTGGTACTTGAGGACTCGCCCCCCTCCCCCGGCCCCCATATCTACCGGCCCCACCCAGCCCCCACCCGCCCGTCGGTGACCCCACCCGGCCTGCCCCTTCCTAGGACAGGTGGTGTTGTCATGGCAATGGCAGCCTTGGGGGGGGGGCTCTGACTTTGCATCTCCAGCCCCCCCTTCAGCTCCCCTTTTCCAAATCTCCCTGTTCCCATGGCAACAGATTCTCCAAATATCTGTCCCCACCTGGAGCCGGCCGAGGGAGGGGCCCCCAGTGCCACCTCCGCGGTGGCCCCGCCGTCAGAGCTCCCCCCCCCCACTGCAGGCAGTGTCTCTGCCACACCCCCCGCCCCGGGCTCCCCCGCGCCTCCCTGGGGACCAGCGAACACGTGTGTCAAGCAGCCTAGGCTGTGGGTCCCCAGCCTCCACCCTCCCGAGGGTCCCAGGAGTCCAGGTCCCCAGTTCTTACCTTGACATTGCAGACCCTGTTTTCCAATCCCCCTGTGAGAGTCAAGGATCTGAGGTCAGTGCAGGAAAGGGTGCCGGATCCCCTCTCCCCTGCGGGTCGTGGGAGGCCCGCGTACTCCCACCCGCCTCCCGTCGGACCCAGGAGTCTGAACACCAGCTAACCTCTTCTCAGGACCCCGAAACCCTGCCCCCCTCGTCCGTGTCCCTCTTAGACCCAGGAACCCAGGCCCCAGGCTCTTCTTCGGACCCGGAAGGCCAGGGCCCCCGCCTCCCTCTTTCTGACCCAGGAGTGCCGGCCCCTCACCCGTGCCCAGCCCGGGGCTAGGAGCCAGGGCCGCAGCCCCCTCTTTCCCGCTCATTAAGGGTCCCCATCCCCTGGGGCCCCAGCCCCTCCCTCACCATATGAAGTCAGTGCAGTGGCTGCAGAAGGTCGGCTGCTTGAAGAAGCGAGCGGTGAACTTGTGGCTCTTGACCTCATGGACCACCTTCTGCCTCAGAGCCCCCTTTCTGCAAAACAGGGGCCGGGGTCCGCCCTCTGAATCGCCTCCGCCGGGGCCCAGGCCGGACATGGCCCCCGGAACGTAGCAGGGACCGGGATCCTGCCTGTCTGGGGAAACAGGTGGAAGGGCGACTAGCCGGTGGCTCGGCAGGACAGAAGAGCCGGCGGGAGATGCCGCGGTGGGAGTGAGAGGGGCGAGGCACCTCCAGGAGCCGAGCGCGCGGCGCCGGGAGCGGAGCCCCGGGGCGCGCCGACTCCGCCAGGGGGAGCGAGAGCCGAGAGCACGGACGCAGAGGAGCCGGAGGCACGGGCGGCGGCGGTGGTGGGAGCTCCGGCTCCAGCACCTGCTGAAATGTGGGAGCCCCGGGCGGGGGGAGGCGTTGCCATGACGACCGAGGGGCGGGGTTTCGGCTTAAAGGCGTCCCCCCTCTTCCTGGAGAGCCCAGGGACTATGCCCTCCGTCTCCAACACACAGACACACGTGCGCACACCCACTCCGGAGGCCTGGTGAAGGGGGGGCATCCTCTGAGCTGTGCCCTGCCCCCTCCCCAAACTGCCGCGCGGCCCTGTCTTCCGACCCCCTCCAGGGTGCCTCGGCGACTCCTGTGAGCCCACCGCAACTCCGCTAGGATCTCCTTCTGACTGTGTCTCCGTTTCATTGCACAAACTTTGTAGTGGTGCTGAGATCCAACGGTGAGCAGGAGGGAGTCTTGGCGTCTCACTTTTTCGGATGTGGCCCACGTCTCGATTTCTCCCTCTGGGCTTCTTGTGATTTTTGTACGTTTGTGTCTCCCTCCGGGAGCGTCCCTTTCTCGCGGCCTCTGCTCCTCTCCCTGTATCCCTAGCTTTCTCTGTGTCTCTCTGGGTGCGTCTGGGTTCCTTGCCTCGTCTCTGAGAATTTCGGCTTTTATTTCTCTCTCTTCTTCGCTGTGTGTCTCCATCTACGTTTGTCACTCCTCCTGCGGACCACCGCCCTCCGGGCCTTGGGGTGTCTCTCTCCCTGCATCTCTTCTCCTCGCTCCCTCCCTCCCTGTCCCTGTGGAGCTCGGTCTCCCTCCGTCCGTGTCTCCCCGGCTCACTCTCCATGCTCTCTTCTCTCCGATTCTCTGCCTTTCTCTCCCCGGGTCTTCGCAGATGCCTTCTCTCTGCCCCTCCCCGTTGCTCTGTGCTTGCTCCTCTCCGGCCACTCTCTGGCTCTGTGCCTCTCTCCATCGCTGGGGGTCTCTCTCTGAATATTTAGGCTGATCTCGCTCCCTTTCCTTCTCCCCTCTCCGCTCCATCTGTCTGTCCCTTCTTCACCCATTCTGTATGTCTCTCTGTCTCTGAGTCCTTCCCAGCTCGGGGCGCGGGTGGGGGTGAAGGTCTTTCCCTCCCTCCACGTCTCTCACTGATTCAGTCTGTCGCCCCCCGCCGGCTCTGAAATACCCTGGACATCTCCGTCCGGGGGTTGGGAGGGTCCCTCTGAATGTTTGGCCGGGTCAGGTTTCCTCCTGTCTTCCCCTCCGTCTCCCCACCAGAGTCTCTGCCTCTCTCGGGTGGCAGTCTGTCCCTCCCCCGGCTCGCGAGCGCTTCCCAGTTCCGGCTCCTTGGGGGTGGGAGGGGAGGAGAGACAGGCTCTGTTGCCAAGGGCAACCACGGCCGGGCCGGGTCTGCGAGGCGCAATGTACTCTGGGACTTGTAGTCTGAGCCTGCAGATCGGCTGTTCTGGCATCGCGTCTGAGAACTTTCTCTTCCGGCATGCCTCGCGAAACGGGGCGTGGCTCAACGGCAAGCCTGGGGCGCGAGACGCCAACTGCAGGTTCCCTGGGACTCGTGGGGGTCGGGGTCCGCTTCTGAAAGCCCAGTCGGGGCGTCAGCGAATCCAAGTACTAAACCCCCAAAGGTGGGGGCCACTGGCTTTCCAGCCGCTTCCAGGCGTCCGCTGTCCCCCAGGATAGAGGATAGGGGGCGGGGGTGGCCCCGAAAACGGACCTAGGAACCCCACCACGCTCTGTTCTAGTTCGGCTTGGGTTCTTCTCGAATCGCCAGCATGTCACCCTTGGTCCTACAGCTGTTCTGGTGCGTTCCAGAAGAGGGTCAAGCGTGGGGTGGGCAGGGAGACACCGTTCGAGAAGATAGGGATTGATTTAGGTCCGAATTCCGGAGTGGACAGTGGAGGTTTTTCCTCCCCAAAAGGGCGTAAGCCTGCTCTAGATAGCCCTTCCCCGCCTCCAGCGGGACCCTTACCTCTTTTTGCAGTATTTCTTCCCAATTGCTTTTGCGGCTGCAGGTGGAGAAAATGGGTTGCACGATTCTGAATTTCCCCCCAAATCATGTTACTTATTTGTGATCGTCCTGGAGAAACCTGACAAGATTACCTTCTGTGGGACAGAGAATCGTGGCAGGAGTTAATTCATTTGATCTTCTTGGAAGTGTTCTGTTGACCATGTGTGTCAGGGAGCTTAGCACTGAGGGTAAAATGGAGCTGAGAGTGGGAATTCAGGCAGGGTCAGATCCTGAAGGCCTTGACGGAGGGGCTTTGGTGTTAACTTTGGGCAATGTGGAGCGGGATATGGAAGGATTTGAGCAGAGGACAGGACCAGATCCGGATGTTGAAAGCAAGGCACCCTCTTGGGTCAAGGTGGGCTGCAGGTAGGGTAGCCCAAGGATGAGGCTTGAACAACAGCTTGGGTGAAGCAAAACTAAAGGAACCTGGAGGATGAGACAGATATAAACAGGATTTTGCTGTTGTTCAGCTGCTAAGTTGTGTCCGACTCCTTGCAACCCCACGAACTGCAGCATGCCAGGCTTCTCTGTCCTTCACCATCTCCAGGAGTTGGCTCAAACTCTGTTCTTTGAGTCATTGATGCCATCCAACCATCTCATCCTGTCGAACTTATGAAGAATAGTGTTTGATGACTGAGAGGGGAGACGGTAAGAAGTGGTGTTTGGGTTCTGCTGCACTCGGAATGAGAGTCAGTATTTCTTAGATGCTTGTGGGACTCCAAAGAGGGATCTTTGTTCTTTTTTGAAAAAATTCTTTTTTACAAATTACTTTTGGCTATGCTGGATCTTTGTTGCTGCACTCAGTTTCTCTAGTTGTGGGGAGCAGGGGCTTCTCTCCCTGCAGAGCATGGGCTCAGTAGTGGTAGAGGGACTTAGTTACTCTGTGGCATGTGGAATCTTCCTGGACCAGGGATAGAATCTGTTTCCCCTGCATTGGCAGGTGGATTCCCAACTGCTGAACCATTAGGGAAGTCCTATAGAGGGAGAAATCTTGTTCATGTCTATCCTAATTAGCTCCCTTCATTTGAGGGAGAAATTTGGAAGATCTGCACTCAGTTCTTTTCTGATGAGGCCAAGGTTGTTTTGATCCTAGCCTCTGACCTACCAGACCCAGAAATCTGGGCCTTACCCACTCTCCTGGAGCCCTCCCCATGAATAAAGCAGGCACAAGTCTTTCTTTTATCTTTATATTGAGGTTTTTTTTAAAAAAAAGAACGAACATTATGGATGTGGGAGAAGGGACAAGGCTTCTCTCCATGACTGACTGACAGCAGGGGCCGATGGGAACCAGAAGCTCCAGGGAATTAAGAAAAAAAATAAAAAATATATTTATACATTTATATAGATCATGTTATACACGTGAGTCCCAGAGAAGCAGGAAGCTGCAGCAGGAAGCAACGGGCACACAAACACACCTGTGTGTGCCACACACACACTGAAGCAAGGCAATGCGATTCCTTTGACTGTGGCATAGTAGCAGATCCCATCCCCCCCACCCCACCCTCCAGAAAAAAAAAAAAATGGAGAAGAAACTTCCCTTTTAAGAACAGGGCCAGCCAGTGATTGTTGCCCTTGTGACCAGGAAAAAAAACAACAACCCAGGCTAACATCACCTTGAAGGCTGGCAGTGGCCATTTTCTTTTCTTCCCAGCAAAGGCAGGAGATGCTATTTTTAACATTGAAGCTGGAGGGCCACGTCCCTGTCCCTCACAAATACTTGAGACAGTTGTCTTCAAGACCCTGTGGCTCTTTGCTGCAAAGACTCTGCAAAAAGTCTTTGGAATGGAATAGGTCCATCCCTTGCTTCCTTTAAGATGGCCTCTAGGCAATGGGTTTTTAATAAGCCTGGCGAAAATTCTGGAGCCAATCTCAGGTGAGGCTGAGCACCAGGCGGGGCCTAGGGACCCAGGGTCTAGGCTTTAAACCTCCAGCCCACTGGAAATTATTGACCTCCAGAGTTTTTTTTTTTTTTTAACTTAAATGGGAGGAACACTGTACACACCCCCCCATCCCCACTGGGAGAAAGGGGGCTTGATTCCTAACTACACACCCCCACACCCCAAACACACATACACATGACACACACACATCAACTAAGGCACAGCCAGGGCGGGCAGGCATGCTTTGGCAAGGAGGCCCCTCCAGAGGCCCAGGGTATGAACAGCTGCAAAAGGGGGTATGTGATGTGGAGCTCAGCACCTTTGGAGGTGGGAGGCAGGGTTGGTGGGGCTGAGAAGGAAGACAGCTCAGAGCTCCCAAGAGGTCAGGAAAGCAGGCAGAGGCGGAAACACACAGGATGAAAAGAGAAGAGAGCCTCAAAGCAGAGAAGGTCATAGAAGAGAGCAGGCAGAAGTAAAACAGGATGTGGCAACCAAACAGAACAGGAAGGGAGGCAATGCAGGAGGAGGCGTGAGGGACACAGACAAGGGAGCAGGAAGGGTTGTGAAGGACGTGAGAGAAGTAGGCGGGAGCAGGCCGGGAAGAGCACACCAGGGGGACCCCAGAGCTCTGCAAAGGGCCTGCGAGGGGGCGAGAAGGGGAATTAGGGAGAGCCCCACCCCGAGACGAGGCTCAGACCCTGACAAAAACCAGGCGGGCCGAGTACACCAGGTCGGCCAGGTAAGCCAGCAGGTTGATGCCGGTCAGGATGGCCACGGCCAGCCGGCGGTCCCAGAAACACACGTAGTAGGCATGGCTTCTGCTGCAACTGACATCCATCTGCCGCCGCGGCTGACCGCCGTGCTTCTGGTCAAACTGGTAGAGCGGCCAGAGGACCAGGGCCGTGGCGTAGAAGAGAACGGAGATCAGGGCCAGGCCCGACAGGAAAGTGGGAAAGGCGATGGGCAGGACATTGGTGCAGTCACCGAGGTTCAGCAGGATGGCCACGGCCGCCAGGATGAAGCAGATGGAATACACGGCCACGCACCACTCCAGCGCCGACTCGCGCTGGTACAGCCCTGGGTCGCTGATGAAGGCGAAAATGACGCAGGCCACGAAAGTCTCCAGCACTTTGAGCAGACCGGGTACGGTGGCCATGTAGCCGGTGATCTCGCCGGGCCGGGCCCGGGTCCAGGCCACCTCGGTGGCGTAGGCGACGCAGGCAATGCAGGAGAAGGCGGTGGCGGCGATGGCGTGGTCCCGGGAGCGCCCGTGAGACAAGAACTGCACGTAGGTGGTGGGGTAGATGATGGAGGAGGAGAGGCAGAAGAGGGCGGCGTAGCAGGCATAGGTGATGGGGAAGTTGCGCCAGGACAGCGGAAAGCGCACCTGGAGCCCACCCAGCTCCACGATGAGGATGATGAGCGTCACGGAGAAGCAGAAGCACCAGGTGAACATGGACCAGTTGCCCATGGGCCCCGTCCAAGCACCCACGCTGGCCACCAGCGAGAAGGCCACGCAGGTGGAGACCAGCTGCAGCAGGCGGAGGAGGCCCAGCGGCTGGGTCAGCACCCGAGGGGATCCCACGATGGTCGGGGAGCCCAGGCCGGAGGATGAAGACATGGTGGTCGTCACGGTGGTGCGGGTTACTGTCACCGGCATGGCTGGGGGGAGGGGAGAGAAGATCCTAAGAACATTCCAAACTGGAGGATCCAAGGTCCCCCCCCGCCCCGGGGCACCTGCCTCCCTGGAGGGGCCGTTGTGGACGGTGTAATCTGGACTCTAGCTGGAGGGATACCCAGGGTTTGGGCCTTTCAGTTTTCAAACCGGACCAGTCCCAGGCCTTCAGGGATGCCGGTGGTCCAGGTGTTAGCCCCCTCCCTGCCTCCAGCCTCATGTCAGAGCTCAGGAGGGAGGTACCCTGTCTCTCTTTTCCCCAGGACCCTTCTTTCTTCGCCCTGAAAGCCAATTCTTGTGAAATCACGTCTCTTTGCCCCCCCCTCCACTCCAGACACACAAAACTGCTCTCCTTGCCCCAGGGACTTAGCAACCCAGTCACTCAAGATTCTACTCTAGGGACCTCCCTGGTGGGCCAGTGGTTAAGACTTTCCGCACTTTCAATGCAGGGGGCAATCCCTGGTTGAGGAACTAAGATCCTACATGCCTTGGGTCACAGTAAAAAAAAAAAAGATTTTGCTCTAAAGCGTCCCGGTCCTGTGCCTTTCCCACCACCTCCCATCAGAAGAAAAGACCCTGTCTTCTGTGATCTCTTAAAAACCCCACCGCTGCAACTTCCTCCCTTTGGGTACCCAGCGATCTGCAGCCAGGACTTTCTTTGATCTAACAAACATTTCCAGCCTCCAGACACATGCAAGAGTCTAGCCATCACTCGGGAACCTTCTCAGGGACCCACATCTGATCAGAGCTCCCAATCTTCCAGTCTGTTGCCTCTCACTGAAGGGAAGTCTGTCCCCAGTTGGAACTGAGTATTACCAGCCTCAGCAGCACCCATCCTGTGGCCACAAGGATTTAGGTCTGGGGTGCCTGTGCGCTAAGTCATTTCAGTCGTGTCCAACTCTTTGTGACCCTATGCACTGTAGCCCACCAGGCTCCTCTGTCCACGGGATTCTCCAGGCAAGAACACTGAGTGGGTTGCCATGCCCTTCTCCAGGGGATCTTTCCAACCCAGGGATCGAACTGGAGTCTCCTGCACTGGCAGGTGGGTTCTTAACCATGAGCACCACCTGGGAAGCCTGTGGAACTTGCACCGACCTGAGAAGCCTGGGGAAGTTCAACCCAAAGGAAGTCAAGCTTCCTCCTGCCTCTCCCCCTTCCCCAACATGAGGTCCAGGCCCCTTCAGGAACTAAGCCAGCTAGTCCCCAACTTCCGGGAGAACCTTAGCCCCCTCCCCTGACCCGTTCGTTCCGTTCAGTCGCTCAGTCGTGTCCGACTCTTTGCGACCCCGTGGACTGTAGCCTACCAGGCTTCTCTGTCCATGGGATTTTCCAGGCAAGAATACTGGAGTGGGTTACCATTTCCTTCTCCAGGGGATCTTCCCGACCCAGGGATCGAACCTGGGTCTCCCGCATTGGAGGCAGACGCTTTAACCTCTGAGCCACCAGGGAAGCCCCTCACAGAAATCTCTGGGTCTCTCTCTCATTCAGAAAGACAGCGACCTTGTCCCAAAGACTCAGAAATGAAGGCCCAGCCTCAATCTCCTGACCAGGTGTCCAGATCCTCACTCAGGCCCTAAAATAGCTAATCTCTCAGCTACTGCTGCTCAGCCACTTCAGTCGTGTCCGACTCTGTGACTCCAAGGACTATAGCCCGCCAGGCTCCTCTGTCCATGGGATTCTCCAGGCAAGAATACTGGAGTGGGTTGCCATGCCCTCCTCCAGGGGATCTTCCAATTAAGGGATAGAACCTCAGTCTCTTAAGTCTCCTGCATTGCAGGCGGATTCTTTGCTACTGAGCCACCAGCGAAGCACCCCCTGCAAGCTCGAAAGGCCTCTCTCAACTCCCCGGCAATAAAGCTTCCTCCTTCCAGTGTGGGAGGGCAGGGTCACAGCCCAGCTGTCCCTCACAACAGCTTCCTGGGGACACAGGAGACCAGTTCCTGATCATACTGCTTCCCCTGGTCTCAGGATCTAGGCGTCCAAGTTCCCCAGCCCCTCCTCCTTCAGATCCAGGAGTCCAGACCCGAGAGCCCCGCCCCGGCTCGGCCCAAGAGTCTGTGCCCCCCAGCCCCACTCACCAGCGGTCTTGGCGGAGGACCCTCACCAGAAAGAGATCCGGCCCTGGAGGCGGATTGGGTCAGACACCTGGAAAAGGGCTGATCGCGGGGAGGAGGGAGAAGACGTCAGCGTCCAGCTCAGACCCTGCCCCGCCCGCCCGCCCGCCGCCCGCGCTGGCCCAGAGCACGCGGCGAGGCGGTGTGGTGGACCCCGGGCGCGCCTCCCAGCTAGGGAGGGGACTTGGCCCGGGAACCCCGGACGGTGACCTCGAGGGAGGCCCCGCCCCTTCCTTCCTCCCCTTCCTCCCCCACCAAAAAAAACCTGCGAGGGCGGGAATGGAGGGAAGCGGGGAAAAGTGCACGCCCCGTGGGGCGGCGTGGGCGGGCTGTGATCGTAACCCTGCCCCGGCCCGAGAGTCGGGCGAGGGGAGGGCTGGGGGGAGGCTGGCGGCGGGGGGGGCCTGGGCGGCGGCTGCCGGGGCGGGCGGCCCGGGCAGCGCCGCGTCTCCGTCCTTATAAGGGCTGCAAGTCGGCCCAGCCATTCGGAATGTGGCGAGGACCGGGAGGCGGCGCCGCGACCCGCGCCCAGCTCCTGGGATTCTGGCGGGGGAGGGGAAGGGTGAAGGGAAGGAGGGATGCTGGGGGCGGGGAGGGGGCAGTGTGGAGCCCGGACTCCAGGTCCCGGGAGGAGAAGCTGCTAGGTCGAATGCCTGGGTCCTTCTAAATGTGAGTTCTGGGTCCCTAAAAGGCGGGTCGGGAGCCCAGAGCCCCAGGAGGAGGGGCTGGGTACCTGGACCCCCGGGTTCGCCTTGCGCAAGCCTCGCATCTCGGGGTAGGGATGGGGGCGGGAAACTGCACAGTACTGGAATCCAATTCGGAGACAGTGGCCACACCTCCCGCCACCTCTCGGAGAGCTGGTATTCCCCCGGCCGGACTGGGCCTCCCGGGCCACCTGGGAGGTGTCCCACAGGAGCCTGCCACCTCCCGTTCCCCTGACCCGTTAGGAGGAAGTGAGGCGCGCCCAGGAGGCAGAGGGCGGGGCCTCGGTGAGGCTCCCCCGGAAGGTGAGTTAGCGCACGGACCACCTGGAGGGGTGGGGTCCGTCCCCACTCTCCGAGCCCCCAGCCGTGGCCTGAGGTCAGAGCTCAGGAACGAGCCGCTGGAGACCCAAGCAGGGAGAGGAAACACCCTGTTGGCTTCCGAACCCAGCTCAGGACGTCCCCGGCCACGCCCCAGTCCTGTCCCCACCTCCGCGCCGAACACCACACCCCATCACTCCAAAACTAAGAATCGCGCCCTGAAACCCCAGCCTGGCCTCTCAATCCCCGGGGACCCAGCTCCATCTTCACTTTGGCAGCATGGGTACTGAAGCTCAGTTTCTGGCCTTTTGCGTCCAAAGTTCGGATTCTGCCCCCTGGATGGAGAGGAGGTCCGTAATTCTGGACCTCAGCCACTCTCCTTGTCAAACCCAGGACTCCCAACTCCGAGCTCTTCCAGGAGCACAGCCCCTCCTCCCTCAGACCCAGGGGTCCAGACCCCCGGCCCCTCCTCCCTCAGACCCGGGAGTCCAGGTCCCCAGCCCTTCTTCCTTCAAACTCAGGAATCCAGGCACCCCTCCCATCAAACCCAGGAGTCCAGACCCCCAGCCTCCCAGCTCCCCAGCCCCCTCCCCTATCAGATCCAGGAGTCCAGGCCCCATTCCACCTCCTTTTAAAGATGCATGACCTGTATGAGTTTAGGACTCCAGCCCCTACTCCCGCAGATCCAGAGGTCCAGGCTCCCAGCCCTTCCTCCATCGGATCCAGGAGTCCAGGCCCCACCCCACCTCCTTTTCAGATGTACGACCTGTGTGAGTTCAGGACTTCAGCCCCTCTCCAGGACCCGAGTCCTGACCAGACCACCTTTCTCTGGACTGAGACAATTGGAATCCCTCCGGACCCAGAATCCTGGACGCTGCGCCCACCCTCGGGGGTTCCCGCAGCCTCACCTTACAGGCCAGCGACCGCTGCGGCTGAAGCAGAGGCGACAGCTGCAGATCAGAAGGGTCTGCGGTCTGGGTGGGGTTGGCCGGCCTGGGAGGGGTTGGCCGGCCTGGGAGTGAGGGTGGGCGGGGCCGGAACTCCGGGCTCGAGCCGGATAAGGGACTCCCTGGCCAGGGCTATCCCAGTCCCGCCCCGAAGGCGGGGCCAGAGGCAAGGCCGCACCCCCTCCGGCGAAGAACCGCGCCGCAGTGGTCCCGCCCCGCCAGCGGTGGGGCTGAGGGCTGAGGTCACCGTTTCCGTGGTGACAAAACAGGAAGACACAACAGCTGGCGGGGTCGGGGCTCAGGAGGGCTGCCCTCCTCGCCCCAGCGCTGGATGGAGAACTCTCCAGGGCAGGCCCGGGAAGGCCGTTGCCATGGCAACCCGTCTGTTTGGCCTTTGTTTAGGACAAAGCCGCCCCCCACCCCCAGCTCGGGTCCCCACCCCTGTCTCACCTCGGTCTGTTCTCCCTCTCCCCTTCCAGCCGCCTCCCTCCTCGTCTCCCTCCTCTGCCAGGATGGATGAAATCTCGGACATCTGGGTCGCAAAGCGACTGGGGAGAGCGGGCCTCTCTTTACTGGTGTCTGTTTGCTAGGGTCTCTGTCTCCCGGGTCCTTGAAATGGGAAATGTGCGGTCCCTAGACTTTAGGGGGTTCCTGGGTCCCCAAAAGAACAGTGGTTGGATTGCAGTGTTTAAGGAATTTTAGGGAGGAGTAAATTGGAGAAGGAAATGGCAACCCACTCCAGTGTTCTTGCCTGGAGAATCCCAGGGACAGCGGAGCCTGGTCGGCTGCCATCTATGGGGTCGCACAGAGTCGGACACGACTGAAGCGACTTAGCAGCAGCAGTAGCAGCAGGGAGGAGTAAAGTGGGCCCTCCTAATCCTCTATAATGCGGTTCGCGGTGGAAGGGACGGATGGGCCGGACCCCAAAGTCCCATGTGTCGGTGGGGGCTGTTGGTAGCAAGATTTCTGGGATCAGGGCGGTGGGAGTCGGGGACATGGAGTCCCAGGCTGTGGGACCAGATTCTTGGCTCCTAGGAGAAATTACGGCTCAGACTCCCGGGTTTTCGGAGCAGATGGGGTTGCAAGCCGGGCCTCTTGGGTCTGGAAGGGAGAGATATTTTTGGCCTGCATTCCTGGCTCCTGGAAAAAGGGAGGGGCTCAGAAGCTTAATGAGGGCGAGGCTGGGGGCTGGGGGTGCCAGATTCCTGATTGCTGCAGGGAGGGAGGGGGCCAAGGGACTGCTCTGCCCGGGGCCCAGAGCAGGGAGGGGCCGCGGGGTCCTCTTTTAGGGTCCGCTCCGGGGCCTTGAAACGAAGCAGGCAGAAGCAAGCAGGAGCTGAAGGTCGGGATGCTCGGCCTAGGGCTGGGGCGGGGCGGAGGCCGGGACGCCCGGGTCCCTCCCTGCTGGCCCGGCTCACTCACCGCGCTCTGCCCTGGTCCCCGGCGCGGCCTGGCTCTCGGCTGCCGCTGGGCGGGGCCCGGCGGGACTGCGGCTGCTCGGTGCCGCCGCGCTACCCCGCGCGCTGGCCGCGCCGCCGCCGCCGGGTGTCTTCCAGGCCGACGACTGAGGAAGGTGGCTTTGAGGCCGAGCCCCAGGGTGGGAGCCGCGCGCGACGCGAAGGGAGGGGTCCGAGAGGATGCTTGAGCTCAGAGCCCGGGGCTGCGTGCCCTATGGAGGTGGGAGGGGTTGGGGGGCACCTGGACGAGGTGCGCTCTGCAGTTGGGGAGGGTGGGAGTTGGGGCTGGGAGGGCCGTGGAGCCTGTACGCCCTCTTCTGTGGCCTGCAAAGGCGGCAGACCTTGTCTGTCTTTACGTGCCCTACATAGGGGAAGGGTCTCTAGGAGCCCCGCGTGGGGATGTCTAGGGAGCCAGGACAAGGTATTCGTTGGAGGATCTCCAGGGACGCACCTCCTTGACCCCAAGTAAAGAAGCATCTCTTACCCCCTTCTTTGCCTCATCCCAAAGTGGCACTCTTGAAGCCATGAAGTTAGTTGCTCAGTCGTGTCCAACTCTTTGCAAGACCCTGGACTGTAGTCCGCCAGGCTTCTCTGTCCATGGGGATTCTCCAAGCAGAAATACTGGAGTGGGTTGCCATTTCCTACTCCAGGGGATCTTCCCCACCCAGGGATCGAACCCGGGTCTCCTGCATTGCAGGCGGATTCTTTTACCGTCTGAGCCACCAGGGTACTCCTGAGACGCACCCGCCAAATAGTAAAGAGGCCGTCACCGCTCACAGTTTATTGCCGTTGTGTTTTCCGGTGGCACTGTACCCCCCTTTAAAAAGGCACTGAAACCTCAAACCAACAGAGTGCAGGGTAGCAGGAACAGGAAGCAAACATTTAAAGAGTGAGTCATGTCGGGTGTGATCCTGAGGCGTGACCCCGGAGGGCTCCTGGTAAAAGGTATGTGCCACTGGTTCAGAGTGTTTACCCGCATCCTGCCAGGACAGCACCCAGACCCCAGAGATGCCGTCTGCCACCGGGCACTGAACCCCAGCCTCCAGCAGGCTGTGCCTCTGTTCAGTGAGAGCAGCTGCTTTCTGCTACTGGGGTATGTGGACCCGCCCCCTAACTTCCTAACAAACCCGGCCCTTTGATCAGAAGCAGTCTTGTGTGGGTTAACCTGACGGTGAATGGGGCCATTCAGTTTGTACACAGATGCTGCTGTTAGCTCGGAAAGCAAACAGAACCCAGAGTTCATTATTCCAGGCAGGAAAAGGTCAGTGTCCCGTCCACGATGGAAGAGGTCCAAAGTGCTCCTTGGGTGCCCAGGTGTTTGGCTGATCTCCCTAGAGAACCATAGCACATTAGGGGGCCCAGCACTGCTTGCTGACGGCAGCAAGGTGGGCCTCCATCAGTGATGAAGCTCCCTAGCTGTGATGAGGCAGATCCATGCGTAGCCCACCACAGCCGCTTTGTTCATTAGCAGGTACTTGTGAACATTAAGCAGGCACTGGGGAGACTGGCAGAGAAGGCAATGGCACCCCACTCCAGTACTCTTGCTTGGAAAATCCCATGGATGGAGGAACCTGGTGGGCTACAGTCCATGGGGTCGCTAAGAGTAGGACACGACTGAGCGACTTCACTTTCACGCATTGGAGAAGGAAATGGCAACCCACTCCAGTGTTCTTGCCTGGAGAATCCCAGGGATGGGGGAGCCTGGTGGGCTGCCGTCTATGGGGTCGCACAGAGTTAGACATGACTGAAGCGACTTAGAAGCAGCAGCAGGGGAGACTAGGGGGGTAAGAAGCTGATCGAGAGCCACGGGGTGGTCATCTGGTCTACTGAAGTCTTATTAGCACTCTCTGAAATGGAAGGTTTTGGGGGAGAGTAGACCTGGGTACAGGTTTAAAAAACAAACAAACCTTATTTAGGCTGTGTTGGGTCTTTGTTACTGCTCAGGCTTTTCTCTGGTTGTAGGGAGGCTCATGGGCTCAGTAGTTGCAGCTCCTGGGCTTTAGAGCACCGGCTCAATAGTTGTGGCCCAAGGGTCTACTTGCTCTGTGGCACGTGGCATCTCCCCAAACCAGGGATGGAACCCACGTCTCCTGCATTGGCACAGAGATTCTTTACCACTGAGCCACCAGGGAAACCCTTGGGGACAGATTATGAGCTGGTTTTTGCTCCTGACACCTCTGAGTGTCTGAAGAGTGTCTGAATCTGGGCACACTAACCTCTTACAATTATTGTCAGACCCCACAAGTAACGGGCTCAATCCCACAAGACCGCCCCCACTTCAAACTCCAGCCACAAGTCCTAGGCCTCCCCTGCTTCTGACCAACTGGCTAGAGATTGGGGAGTTCCCAGGACTCCATCCTTGGCTTCCATCATTTGCTAGAAAGGCTTGCAGAACTCAAGAAGGCACTTTACTTTGTGTTGAAAGTGCAAATATTAGTCACTCAGTCATGTCTGACTCTTTGTGAGCCCATGGACTGTAGCCCCGGAGAAGGCAATGGCACCCCACTCTAGTACTCTTGCCTGGAAAATCCCATGGACGGAGGAGCCTGGTAGGCTGCAGTCCATGGGGTTCGCTAAGAGTTGGACACGACTGAGCGACTTCCCTTTCACTTTTCACTTTCATGCATTGGAGAAGGAAATGGCAACCCACTCCAGTGTTCTTGCCTGGAGAATCCCAGGGACGGGGGAGCCTGGTGGGCTGCCATCTATGGGGTCGCAAAGAGTCGGACACAACTGAAGTGACTTAGCAGCAGCAGCAGCAGGACTGTAGCCCACCAGGCTCCTCTGTCCTTGGTATTCTCCAGGCAAGAATATTGGAGTGGGTTGCCGTATCCTTCTCCAGGGGATCTTCCTGACTCTGGGATCTTTTGAACCTGGGTCTCCTGCATTGCAGGCAGATTCTTTACCATCTGAGCCAGCAGGGTATTACTGATTTATTGTAAAGGATGCAACTTGGGAACAGCCAAACAGAAGAGGGGAGGATATGGGGAAGGGATGCAGGGCTCCCAGGCCCTCTCTGGGCGTGTCATCGCCCAGCACCCTGATGCATTTACCCACCTGGAAGCCCTCTGAGTTCTGCATTCAGGGTATTTATGGAAACTCCGTTATGGAAGCATGGTTGGTGAAATCACTGGCCACCAGTGCACAAGCTCCATCTCCCTAACCTGTCTGGAGGTCAGGAAGTGAGACTGAGTTTCAACCCCCAAGCACATGATTGGTTCCTTGGGCAACCAGCCCCCATTCAGAGCTAACTAGGGCTTCCCAGATGGTGCTAGTGGTAAAGAACCCACCTGTCAACGCAGGAGACATAGAGATGCCAGTTCGATCCCGAGGTCGGGAAGATCTCCTGAAGAAGGAAATGGCAACCCACTCTAGTATTCTTGCCACGACAATCCCAGGAACAGAGGAGCCTGGTGGGCTGCAGTCCATGGGGTCGCAAAGAGTTGGACACGACTGAGCGACTAAACCAAAGGGTTCAAGGAGTAATAACTCCTTTACTTGGAGGGGATATTCCCACTGTCTTCAGACTATTGGATTCTCAGGAAAGTTCCTGAGTGACAAACTTCCCAGTTTTTATGGGGTTTTAACTCCCATGCTCTGGCATGTGTATTTTAGTAAGTATGTTATCTGCTCTCTCCTGCTTTCAAGGTCTTATCAGCATTGCGATTGGCCAGGACAGAATCTATGGGGTACTGAAAGCAGAAGTTGGTGGAAAATTTGGTGATTCTGGAGTAGTACCACACAGCATGTCTCTCACTTGGGAAAAGATAGAAATTTGAAGAACAGTGTCTTCTGCACGTGAATCGCTTTTGCACCATCATAAAACTGAACAGTTAAGTCAGGCCATCATAAGTGTGGGACCATCTGTATTCTTTCTTCCCTTTGCTGAGATGTACATCTCCCCCTAGTCTGTTCTCTGGCTGTAACCGTCACCTTTGTGGTGTCTATGGACTTCCCGGTCCCTTGCACTCATTTCCCACGTGGTTTCCTGAAGTTCTCTAAAGAGCATCCTTCTAGATAGATACGCCATGAACAGGTTGCATGGATCCCCCCACCCTCAGAGTGGTCTGGTTGCCCCTGGCTCTTGCCAGGCTCCTCTTGTTCATCTCCATGAGCAGCAGAAAATATTGTCACATTTCTATTTGCCCCACGATGTGACAATGTTTGGGAGGCACTGACTTAGATGACCTATGCGAACATTACCCTCCACACCATAGCATCCACCTCTCCACTGGGTTCGCCATGCCTCTCAGACATCAACTATTTCTCCTTCCATCCTACTTCCTTAGCAATAGCCACTTGTGATCTTGTCTTAACTTGATAGGAGCCCCCAGTCCATCGGCATGCTCTTTCCTTGCTTTCCTCTTCAGATATGCTTCCACAGTCTATCACTTCAATGACCCTCTTTTCACACTAGGATATTTAACACTCCTTTGCCATTCTGTTTTTTTTATTACTCCAGTCTTGAAAAAGAAAAAGCCTACCTAGAGAATATCTACATAGACATTTCTCCAAAGAAGACATACAGATGGCCAAAATGTGCAGGAAAAGATGGTAAACATCGCTAATTGTTAGAGAAATGCAAATCAAAACTGCAACGAGGGGACTTTCTTGGTGGCCCAGTGGTTAAGAATCTCCCCTCCAATGCAGGGGACGTGGGTTCGATAAGAGAAGCCTCCTCCCCACCCTGCCATGCACCACAACTAGTGAAAACCCACGTGTCAAGATGAAGACCCAGTGCAGCCAAAATTTTAAATAAAATAAAGGAGCAAATAGAGTTGAGGCTCAGACAGCTTCTTAAAGTGGAGAGTGTTAGACATTGAATGTGATTATTAAAAAAATAAAAAATGCCTACACTTGGAAAAAACCCCAAAAAACTACAATGAGGTATCACCTCACACTGGTCAGAATGGCCATCGTCAAAAAGTCTACAAATAACAAATGCTGGAAAGCATAAGGAGAAAAGAGAGCCCTCCTACCCTGTAGGTGGGAATATAAATTGGTGCAGCCACTATGCAGAACAGTGTGGAGTTCCTTAAAAAACTAAAGATAGAGCTACCATATGATCCAGCAATCCCACTCCTGGGCACATATCCAGAGAAAGCCATGCTTTGAAAAGGTATGTGCACCCCTATGTTCACAGCAGCACTGTTCACAAGAGGCAAGACACGGAAACCGCCTAACTGTCCAACTGGCAGATGAATGGGTGAAGCAGATGTGGTCCATATAGACAATGGAATATTACTCGGCCATAGAGAGAAGGCATGAAGCGACACGGTGCTTCCCAGGAGGTGCTAGCGGTAAAGAACCTACATGACAATTCAGGAGACATGAGTTTGATCCCTGGGTTGGGAAGATCCCTTGGAGGATGGCATGGCAACCCACCCCAGTATTCTTGCCTGGAGAATCCCCATGGACAGAGGAGCCTGGCGGGCTACAGTCCATGGGGTCGCAAACAGCTGGACATGACTGAAGCAACCCAGCATGCACACACGCTGAGCAACATGGATGGACCTAGAGACGATCATACTAAGCGAAGCAAGTGGGACAAAGATAACGATTGTGTGAATCTCAAGAAGGACACACATGAGCTTATTTATGAAACAGAAAGAGACTCACAGACTTTGAAAATGAATTTATGGCTACCAAAGGGGAAAGGTCGAGGGTGGAGGGATCAATTGGGAGTTTGGGATTATCATAAACATACTACTATATATAAAATAGATAAACCACGAGGTCCTACCATAGAGCACAGGGGACTCTACTCAATCCTCTATAATAACCTATATGGGATGAGAATCTGAATAAAAAAAGAAAGATATATGTATGAAAGTGTTAGTTGCTCAGTCATGCCTGACTCTTTGTGACCCCATGGACTGCAGCCCACCAGGCTCCTCCGTCCATGGGATTTCCCAGGCAAGAGCACTGGAGTGGTTTGCCATTTCCTTCTCCAGTGCATGTATGTGTATAACTAAATCACTCTGCTGCACTCCAGAAACCCACACAACATTGTAAATCAACTCTGCTCCAGTATAAAGCTAGGCTTCCTGGAGGCTCAGTTGGTAAAGAATCTGCCTGCCATGCAGGAGACCCAGGTTCGATTCCTGGGTAGGGAAGTTCCCCTGGAGGAGGAAAGGGAAGCCCACTCTACTATTCTTGCCTGGAGAATCCCACGGAAAGAGGAGACTGGTGGGCTACAGTCCATGGAGTCGCAAACAACTGGACACAACTGAGCATCTGAGCATAAGCCAATATAAAATAAAAATTAAAAAGAAAAAAAAGAAAAAGCCCATCTATCAGGGTTTCTCCCTCGCGTGTGTTTATCCCTAAGCAATTGAACATCACTGGAGAAAGTCATATTACAAGGCATAAAGATATGCTGAAAGTGAAAAAGTGAAAGTATTAGTCATGTCCGACTCTTTGTGACCTCATGGACTGCAGCCTGCCAGGCTCCTCTGTCCATGGAATTCTCCAGGCAAGAATACTGGAGTGGGTAGCTGTTCCTTTTTCCAGGGGATCTTCCCGACCCAGGAACCGAAGCCAGGTCTCCTGAACTGCAGACAATTCTTCACCATCTGAGCCACCAGGGAAGTCAAAGACGTCACTCCCAGACTCAGTACTGTCCTGGACGGTGTTGCTACGGCCCTCCTGCAGTCCTCTGGTGGGCTCTCTCTCACTGTCATGGTGACGAGCACACTATTTTTAAGCTCTCTGATCTCTGCCCTCAGCCTGCGTGCTCAGCCTATGACCTACCTTCTCTATTTAGAGAGAGAACAGCAGTCGCTGGCTGGTCAGTCCCTCAACTTCCCTAAACTGAAACCAGAATGTAGCAGTATTTGCAGGACTGCTCTTGAACAACAGTGAAGTTCTTCTTGTTTCACGCTAATCCTTCTTGCCTTTTCTTTTTTTTTGCATTTCTTGTCTTTTAAATTGTAGTAGAGTTGATGTATACTATTATATAGGCTTACAGGTGTACAATATGGTGATTCACACTTCTTAAAGGTTACACTCCGTTTACAGTTATTATAGAACACTGGCTATATTCCCTGTGTTGTGAATATTCTTGTAGCTTATTATATACATAATGGTTTGTGCCTCTTAATCCCTCACCCTATACTTCCCCTCCCCGCTTCCCTCTGCCCATTGGTAACCACTGGTTTGGTCTCTACATCTGCGAGTCCGTTTCTTTTTTATTGTTGTTATATTAACTATTTTCTTGTATTATTTTTAGATTCCACACATAAGTGATAAAATACAGTATTTGTCTTTCTCTGTCTGACTTATTTCACTTAGCATAACACCCTCCAAAGTTTTCATGTTGTTGCACATGGCAAGATTTCCTTTCTCTTTATGGCTGACTAGTATTCCACTGTGTGTGTGTGTGTGGTCTCTACCCATCCGCCTGTCGACGGGCACTTGGACTGCTCCCATACCTTGACAGCTGCAATAGTGATCCTGTGAACACTGGGGAGCATGTATCTTCTCGGATTAACGCACTGGTTGCTTCTGGAAATCGACCCAGGAGTGGAACTGCTGGTGGCTCTGTTTTTAGTTTTTTGACTTGAAAATTTCTACCTGTCTTTTTGACCCTTAAATATATCCTTCTTCCCATCAACTTATTATTGCTCTTAATATGTGATACTCTTTGCTGCTAATACTCAGCCTCTCCCACTCACAGAACCTTTGACTGAGTGACTTTTTGAGAAATAATTTGTTTTCAGTTGTGGTCAAATACACATAACAGAAAACTTACCTTTTAGACTTGCCTTTTTTGGAAATGTACAGTTCAGTGGTGATAAGAACGTTCACACCTTGACCACGTGAAGAACAAAGGAAAGATGGTTATCAACAGGCCAGGGAGACAGAACTCAGTAGAAACCAACCTCCAACTTGATCTAGGATTTCTAACTTCCAGAATTGTGAGAATATGAATTTCTGTCTAAGCCATACAGCCTGTGGTACTTTGTTATGGCAGCCCCATGGAAACTAACCTGTCACCTTCGGGAATCTTAATTCAGGCATCTTAACCTGTGCCCCCTGTGGTGGAAGCACAGAGTCTTAACTACTGGACCACCAGGAAAGTCCCCTATATTCTCTTTCAAATCCATCAACTTCTACACATCTCTGTATTAGTCACAGGATGCTGGGTAATACATTTCCCCAAAGGAATGAAATTCTACCTTGAAGACATTACATTTAGTAAAATAAGCCAGACACCAAGTATCAAATACTATAGGATTTCACTACCACAAATACTACAGTAATCCAAATACTATAGTAATCCCACTACCACAAATACTATAGGATTCCACTACCTAGTCAACATAGAGACAGAGAGTGGAATGGTGTTTACCCGAGGCTGGGGGCAGTGGGAATGGGGGTTAATATTTAAGGGGCCCAAAGTTTTAGTTTGGGATGATGGAAGAAAAAAGTTCTGGGATGTGTAGAGTGGTGATGGTTGTACCGCCGCTGAATGAAGGCCACCGAACTGTGTGCTCAAAAATGGAAAATTTTAGGTAAATTTTGTGTTATGTGTGTTTTACCACAAAGTTAAAGAAAGAAGATGGGTCTTCCCAGGTGGTCCTGTGGTTAAGACTGCACCTCCAGTGCAGTGGGTGTGGATGTCGGGGGAGTGAGGTGGGTGGGGTGCAGGGTTGATTCCTGGTCAGGAAACTAAGATCCCCACATGCCTAATGGCTCAGTCAAGAAAAAAGAAATAGAAAAAAATTATGTAAAAATACATAAAGTAAAATTCAGTTCTGTAGTTCCACTGGCCACATTTCAAGCACACAGTGGGGTCATCATATTGGACTGAAGTGTGTTAGTTTCTTAAACTCAGAAATCCGAAACTCAGTTTTTTGGAGTGTGGAAGCCTGTACTGGGCTCCCCTGGTGGCTCAGACAGTAAAGACTCTGCCTGCAATGCAGGAGACCAGGTTCGATCCTTGAGTCGGGAAGATCCCCTGAAGGAGCAAATGGCAACCCACTCCAGTATTCTTGCCTGGAGAATCCCATGGACAGAGGAGCCTGGTGGACCATAGTCCATGGGGTTGCAAGAGAGTTGGACACAAGTGAGCCACTAACACTTTCACACTTTCACTTTCAGCCTGTACTAGATACAGATCCCAGCAGTATTAAAAAAAAAAAAACAACTTTGTGACTAAGTGGGGTTTATTCTAGAAATGGAAGGATGGCTAATATTCAGAAACCATTAATGAGATTTATCCCATGAACAGAGCCAATTAGGAAAAAACCATGTGACTATCCCATATGCACAAAAAGAATATCTGACAAAATGCAATTTTAAAAAATTGAATAAACAGGAAGTCAGGGTTCCTAAAGCTGTTAGACATCTGTGGCTCTCCAGGGCTCCTGCTCTGTGAAGGAATTTCTCTGGTCTTTGGGGTCAGGGTGGCTGTGGAAAGCTACTGCTTCTAGAATTTCCTCTCCAGGCTTCAGTATGTATAAACACTACAGACCAGGTCTGGTGCCATGGGAACTTCCCAGCACGGGACCCTCTACTGAGGTTAGTTAAACCTCTTGTAAGCACACAGGTGGGAGCTATTGTCTGACTTTTTTTTTGTTTGGCTAGGCGACTCGTGGGATCTAGTTCCCCCACCAGGGATTGAACCCATGCCCCTTGCATTGGAAGGCAGAGGCTTAACCACTGGACCACCAGGAAGTGCCACTATTGTCTCCCTCTCTCAGCTGAATGCTTCCTTCCGGCCCTTTTGTATTGGGCAGGAAAGAAGCAAGGACATTGGGAATTAAGAGCGCAGCTTCAAGGGCGAAGGTATGAAGTGCTGAGTGGCGGGAGTGACGGGGGGCGGTGGAGGGGGGGGGCGGGCAGTGGCCAGGCAGCTTCTTGGCCTGGGTGGCTGGGTGCACGTGACTTAAGAGCATTCTCTCCGCTGTGTATTCTTGGCTTCCGGCCAGTTTACATTCTCCAGCCGTCCCCTGCACCAGGCCATTTACTCCGTTCTGTGTCCTGCCCTTAACCCCCTCCTTTGCTTCCCACAAGCAGAAGCAACGCTTTTCATTTGCAAATCAGAACCCGGATAGGCAGCAACTCTCACCATTGCTGGTCCCCCAGGAAACCACCCCCCACCTTTCTGAGAGGAGGTTTCACCCCCATGAGATGATTTTCTTTCTCCTCGCAATGCAGATTGGATTAACAGATGGTGATTTTCATCGTAATCTCTTCAGCAAAATAGACTGAAGTCTTCTGTTTGGAAGACGTAGGCTGCCTTTGGTGGAGGGGCTGGGCGGTGGGGAAGGAAGGAAGGAAATCTTATTTGGTTTGTAAAACTCCCCTGCTAAATGTACTTATCAGATGGAAATAAATCAAGTCTCTGGTGGGCTTCTGTCTATGGGGTCACACAGAGTTGGACACGACTGAAGTGACTTAGCAGCAGCTGCTTATAAGGGACTGGATAAATAAGCTCTGGCACCTCCAGATAATGCGACAAGATGTATATCTTAAAAAAAAAAAAATTAGGAAGCTCTAGTTACCTAAATGGAAGATTTCCCAGGATAACAGTCTTAAGAGAAAAAGGCAAGATGGGGCACCCTGTTATGAGGATTTAACCTTCTGCGTGAGAAAATATAAAAATAAAAAGATGTGTTCCTATTTTATTGTGTTTGTTTGTATAAATATTGGAACAGTCCACAAGAGACTCAGAAAAGTGGTGACCTCCCTAAGAGCGGGCAAAACCGCCCCCAAAACAAGTAGGGACTTCCCTGATGGTCCAGTGGTTATGAGCCCACACTTCCTCTGCAGGGGGCTCAGGTTCCATCCCTGGGTGGGCAACTAAGATCCCACATGCCTCCTGCTGTGTACCAAAAAAACAAACCCAAAGCAGAAAAAACACAAACCAACAACAACCGAAAACTGAGATGTGGGACTGAAACTTCTTCCTGTATGTGTATAAATTTTAAATTCTAAACACATGAAGACATGACTTACTTGAAATCATATCTATATATAGATTATATGACTCAAGGCACAGAAAATACTTAGGACAATGACTCCACATCAGTATATGCTAATTATTATATGATGCATAGTGCATATTAATATGATATAAAATATGCCATGGAAAGTTCTGGAAAGCTACATAAGAAATGGGCTCAGACCAAAGGGAAAGGAGGACTGGGCAACTGGAACTTTATCTACCCTTTTTGGTGTGTTTTCTGAGTCCTCTCTCCTGGTAAATGCATTACCAAGTCCAACCACAGAAGGATGCATGCATTTTAACGAGCTATTTATAATCTGCCAGGCAAGGAGCCTTACGATGACAAATGAATACAGATGACTTTTTCTCCTGAGCTTCTACGAGGAGACTAGAGGAAGCCGATCACAAATGTCGCAGTTCGCCTTCACAGATAAAAATAAGTGGGGATCAAAAAAAAAAAAAAAATAGTGGGGACTCTAACATACAAAATTGCGAAGGCTTGAAGGCCAAGACTGATTAAACCATGATCCACGGGCGTGGGATTTATCCATACCTATTGGGGATTTGAGGTGGGGGGGTGTCTGTGGCCTGGAGACTGGGGTCATCTCCCAGACCTCCCAGTTACCTGGGCCAAGTGACCTCTTCATGCCCTCTGGGACCTCAGAACAGAGGCAGCTTCCATAGAAAGACCTCGTTTCAGCTCATCTTGGGGCTGAACCCAAGTTTTCACCACTTGCGGTCTGTCTTTCTAAATCTGTAGCGAAAAGGCATTTAGCCAGGCCAAAACACAGGAAAACAACTCTAGCCGGTCTGGGCCCGGCGGTGAGGGCGGGGGGCGGGGAGGGCGCGTCCGTGTGGGTCGCCCTCTAGCGGACGGCGAGGGTAAAGCGCGTTCAGCCTGGAAATGGAGCAAGGGCGTCGGTCTTCTTTCCGGGCTGGGTGTCGGGGCGAGCGCGCAAGATCGCCAAGAAGCTCGGTGCTCCGCCGCGCACGTTGGCGGAGACACGGGGAGGAACCAAACCCCTGGACTAGTTGTTCTTTATGCGCAGGAAATCAAAGGGTATGGAGGATCCGCACAAGTCTCTTTTAGGCTGAGTGAAAGGGCCTTTGGAGGGTGTGACCTCTGAGCTCAGAGCTGAAGGACGAAGATGAGCCAGAGGCCAAGGAAGGCTGGACATTCCGGGCGCGGGAAAGAGCAACTGCCTCGAGGGAGAGGGAACCCCTTCCCCCGCTCCCATCAGGGACTGTCCTCACCCAACCCCCCACCCCCGCCCCCGACGTGTTTCTGAAAGAGCAGAAAGCCCACGTGGATGAACCCAGGACTGCAGAGGGGAATGCGGCAGATAACATGGTATTGTCACAAAGACAGATATACAGGCCGAGGAAACAGAAGACAGATTTCAGACACATGCACATACGTTGAAAGCCTCCGATACGTGAACAAACGCACACAGCATTGCAGTGGAGAAAGGAGGAACTTGTTTTTTGTCGTTTTGTTGTATCGCTCAGCCAGTGACCCTACCCCACCCCATGCTGCTGTCGTTGTTGTTCAGCCACTCAGCCCTGTCTGATTCTTTGCCACCCTGTGGACGGTAGCCTGCCAGGGTCCTTTTTCCCTGGGATTCTTCTGGCCAGAATACCGGAGTGGGCTGTCATTTCCTTCTCCAGGGGATCTTCCTGACCTAGGGATCGAATTCCCATCTCTTGTGTCTCCTGCATTGGCAGGTGGGTTCTTTACCACTAGTGCCACCTGGGAAGCCCCCTTTTACCATATCCCCCAATAAATTTCCAGATGGTTTTGAGGTCTAACTGAGGAGGATAAAACAGCATACTCAAGATGAAGACGTCTTTGTGATATTGAGATTGGCAACAATTTCTTAAACAGGACACAGAATCATCGGGTACAAATGAAAAGTGGTAAAGTGAACTGGAACTTCTGTCACTATAGGTTGAATGTCTGTGCCCCTTGAAATTCGTGTGTTGAAATCCTGACTCCCAACATAATGGTATGTGGAAGTGGGGGCTTTTGGAAGGTCGCTAGGTCATAAAATGGAGCCCTTGTAAATGGGGTGGATGTCATTATAAAGGATCCCTTCACACTACTATGTATAAAATAGATAACTAATAAGAACCTATGACTAGCACAGGGAACTCTATTCAGTATTCTGTAAGTGGTCATGTATGGATGTGAGAGTTGGACTGTGAAGAAAACTGATCGCCGAAGAATTGGTGCTTTTGAACTGTGGTGTTGGAGAAGACTCTTGAGAGTCCCTTGGACTGCAAGGAGATCCAACCAGTCCATTCTAAAGGAGATCAACGCTGGGTGTTCGTTGGAAGGACTGATGCTAAAGCTGAAACTCCAATACTTTGGCCACCTCATGCAAAGAGCTGACTCACAGGAAAAGACTCTGATGCTGGGAGGGATTGGGGGCAGGAGGAGACGGGGACGACAGAGAATGAGATGTCTGGATGGCATCACCGACTCAATGGACATGAGTTTGAGTGAACTCCGGGAGTTGGCGATGGACAGGGAGGCCTGGTGTGCTGTGATTCATGGGGTCGCAGAGTCGGACATGACTGAGTGACTGAAATGAACTGAACTGAACTGAATGACCTCTATGTGAAAAGAATCTAAAAAAGAGTGGATATATATATATATGTGTGTGTGTGTGTGTGTGTGTGTGTATGTATGTATAGATCTACTTACCTGGTGGCTCAGATAGTAAAGAGTCTGCCTGCAATGCAGGAGACCTAGATTTGATCCCTGGGTCAGGAAGATCCTCTGGAGAAGGGAATGGCAATGCACTCCTGTATTCTCGCCTGGAGAATTTCCTGGATAGAGGAGTCTGGCAGGCTACAGTCCATGGGGTTGCAAAGAGTTGGGTACAACTGAGTGGCTTTCACTACACTGTTACTGTATGTGTACGTATAACGGATTCACTTGGCTGCACACCTGAAACACAACATTGTATATCAACTAGACTCCAATTAGAAAAAAAAAGACCCATCAGAGCATCCTCTGGACCCTATGCCATGGGAGAACACAGCGGGAAAAGAGTCATCTGTGAGCCTGAAAGCAAATCCTCACCAGTCACCAAACTGCTGCTGCCTTGATCTTGGTCTTCCAGCCTCTAGAACTGTAAGAAATAAATGTCTTGTTTGTAAGTTACCCGCTCAGTGGTATTCGATTGCAGCAGCGCAAATGAAATAAGACATCTGTTCACCCCAAGTCACTTTCTTGTAGTTTTTTTAAAGTTGATTTTTGTTGGCATATAATTGCTTTACAATGTTGTGTTCCTTTCTGCTGTACAGCATAGTGAACCAGCTATATACATACATATAGCCAGCCCCCTCTTTTTTTGGATTTCCTTCCCAGTGAGGTCACCACAGAGCACTGAGGAGAGAGAGTTCCCTGAACTATAGAGTAGGTTCTCACTAGTCATCTACACACATAATACCAATAGTGTATATATATATATATATATATATCTGTTAGGTAGTTAGAATAGGGAAAAGGAGTCCAGAATGTCAGGGGCTAAAAGACAAGCAAGGGAAAAGCCCGCAAAAATAGAACAAAGGAAGGTCTGAGATCTGTAGTGAAGACCTCAGGTAAAACAAACAGCACTCCTGGCTAGCCCAATTTGCATAGGGCAGGCCCAGGGGGAGGAGAAAAAAAAACATGTAAAAAGAGGAACCAAAATTGGACTGGGGACCTCTTCTCTTTTTTTTTTTTTATTTTTTGGTAATTAATTTATTTTTTATTGGAGGCAAATTATTTTACAATATTATATTGGTTGGTTTTGCCATACACTGACATGAATTTGCCCCAGGTTTACATAAGTTCCCCCTCCTGAACCCCCCTCCCACCTCCCTCCTCCCTTTATCCTCCCTCTGGGTCATCCCCGCATGCCAGCCCCGAGCATCCTAAAACATGCATTGACCCTGAACTAGTGATTCGTTTCACATATGACAACATACGTGTTTCAATGCCATTCTCCCAAATCATCCCACCCTCACCCTCTCCCATAGAGTCCCAAAGACTGTTCTATACATCTGTGTCTCTTTTGCTGTCTCGTATACAGGGTTATCATTTGCATCTTTCTAAATTCCATATATATGCGTTAGTATACTGTATTGGTGTTTTTCTTTCTGGCTTACTTCACTCTGTATAATAGGCTCCAGTTTCATCCACCTCATTAGAACTGATTCAAATGTATTCTTTTTAATGGCTGAATAATATTCCATTGTGTATATGTACCAAAGCTTTCTTATCCATTCGTCTGCAGATGGACATCTAGGTTGCTTCCATGTCCTGGCTATTATAAACAGTGCTGCAATGAACATTGGAGTACATGTGTCTCTTTCAATTCTGGTTTCCTCGGTGTGTATGCCCAGGAGTGTGATTGCTGGATCATATGGCAGTTCTATTTCCAGTTTTTTGAGGAATCTCCACATTGTTCTCCATAGTGGCTGTACTAGTTTGCATTCCCACCAACAGTGTAAGAGGGTTCCTTTCTCTCCACATCCTCTCCAGCATTTATTGCATGTAGACTTTTGGATAGCAGCCATTCTGACTGGTGTGAAATGGTATCTCATTGTGGTTTTGATTTGCATCTCTCTGATTATGAGGGATGTTGAGCATTTTTTCATGTGTTTGTTAGCCATCTTTATGTCTTCTTTGGAGAAATGTCTGTTTAGTTCTTTGGCCCATTTTTTGATTGGGTCATTTATTTTTCTGGAATTGAGCTGCAGGAGCTGCTTGTATATTTTGGAGATTAATCCTTTATCAGTTGCTTCATTTGCTATTATTTTCTCCCATTCTGAAGGCTGTCTTTTCACCTTACTTATAGTTTCCTTTGCTGTGCAGAAGCTTTTGATTTTAATTAGGTCCCATTTGTTTATTTTTGCTTTTATTTCCAATATTCTGGGAGGTGGGTCATGGAGGATCCTGCTGTGATTTATGTCGGAGAGTGTTTTGCCTACGTTCTCCTCTAGGAGTTTTATAGTTTCTGGTCTTACATTTAGCTCTCTAATCCATTTTGAATTTATTTTTGTGTATGGTGTTAGGAAGTGTTCTAGTTTCATTCTTTTACAGGTGGCTGACCAGTTTTCCCAGCACCACTTGTTAAAGAGACTGTCTTTTCTCCATTTTATATTCTTGCCTCCTTTGTCAAAGATGAGGTGTCCATAGGTGCGTGGATTTATCTCTGGGCTTTCTATTTTGTTCCATTGATCTACAGGGACCTCTTCTCTTCATGGCATTCCCTCATGCCTCGAGGGTGTATTTTCCTTTACTTTCTAAATAAGACTGCCATAACATGGAGCTGTAACACTGGTCTGTCCGAGGGCTGAAATGCTGGCCCACCCGTCGCTTCAAATTTTTGTTGCGACAAGATAGAAGCGAGGAAATTACAAGCTCCCTGACATCTGTGCCCACCTGTCTCCCGGTTCATGCCCCACTACCTCCCTCCTCCCTCGGCGTCCAAATGTTTGCTCCCTGTATCTATCTGTGTGTGTGTTTCTGCTCTGCAAGTAGGATCATCTTTACCATTTTCTCTAGACTCCACATGTATGTGTTAATACACAATGTTTCTGCTCCACTTCACTCTGTTTCACAGTCTCTAGGTCCATCCACGTGTCTACAGATGACCAATTTCATTCCTTCTTCTGGCTGAGTGATACCAAAAGTCACGTTTGAAGATCACTGTGGCACAAAGTCACGGTTCAAATGCTTTTGAACTGTGGTGCTGGAGAAGACTCTTGAGAGTCCCTTGGACAGCAAGGAGATCCAACCAGTCCATCTTAAAGGAGATCAGTCCTGAATATTCACTGGAAGGACTGATGTTGAAGCTGAAGCTCCAATACTTTGGCCATCTGATGCAAAGAACTGACTCATTTGAAAAGACCATGATGCTGGTGAGAGGGTAACAGGCAGGAAGGCCAGGGATCTCCAAACAGAAAATAGGCTACAAGGGTCAGACATTTTTTATCTCTCCCTGAAGCGGCAGGAGGAAACAAACTATAAGTGTCAGATTGTTTTCCTTCTCTATACAAAATTAAAAGGTTTCTCTTAAAATTCTGTGTTGTCATGATGACACCTGGTTCCACCTGA
Organism: Moschus berezovskii; assembly: GCF_049115385.1. NCBI lineage: Eukaryota > Metazoa > Chordata > Mammalia > Artiodactyla > Moschidae > Moschus > Moschus berezovskii. The sequence goes on from NC_142481.1 coordinate 3,756,765, forward strand.
ACTTAACTTTTCTCAAACCTTGAGCAAACCAATGCGCTTCTCTTATGGAAATGTTTTTCTTAAGCTACGTTAATGAAACTATGTATTTGCTTTGGAATTTGCCTTTCTTCAAAATGATTCCATCTAAGACTAACATTTTTCCTTTTCTCAAACCCTGGGCTGATAACACCTCAACAAACCAGTATTTGTATCCCTTGTTGTATGACTGGGGGATGACACAGCTTGTTCCATCCTATCTCAAAAATGCATATTGTGGGAGAGGGACCTGGTGAAACTCCCTCAGCCTTGAGGTGTATCTCTTATCTGATTAATAGATTTCTATCAGACGTGAAACATCTGGCTTTAAAGACTAGCAGGGGGGCACTCTTTCTGCCCCCTTCTGATGTCTATGTCAGAAGCTTTCTATCTCTTTTATACTTTAATAAATCTTTATCACACAAAAGCTCTGAGTGATCAAGCCTTGTCACTGGCCCCGGGTTGAATTCCTCTCCTCCAGAGGCCAAGAATCCTGGTATCTTTCAAGGCTGAGCAAAAACCTTTCACTGGGAAAGATTGAAGGCAGGAGAAGGGGATGACAGAGGATGAGATGGTTGAATGGCATCACCAACTCAATGGACATGAGTTTGTGTAAACTCCAGGAGTTGCTGATGGACAGAGGAGCCTGGCGTGCTGCAGTCCATGGGGTTGCAGAGTCAGACACGCCTGAGCGACTGAACTGAACTGTGTCACAAAGGAGTTGCTGAAGAAGCAGGAAACGATACAAGGAGAGAAGAACCCACTTTCTCTCTGGAACCTGCTCATGAATTGGAATTTACCCCGAGGCTCCCATGACAGTGAGGTGGGTGCTGGAACTTGAGTCTCTCCGAAAAGAAAATATGGAGCATCTGTTAGGGGGACACTGGGCACATCTGGAGGACCTCAGGGGAGTGTAGGGATTGAGACTAGTGCTGACAGGAATGTGGATGTGGAAACTGTGAGTTAAACATGACCTTGCACACATCCAGACCCTCTGCACAGCCTCTTGGCCTTTATCATCCCCGAGAAAACACCAACTGTCTGGCTTCCAGGGGGTGTAGCCCACCCAGCTTGTGTGGCTTTCAGATGTCCCGATGTACCAACCACCCATTGAAAAAACTCCTTTTAAATTTACTTATTTTTGGCTGGGCTGGGTCTTTCTTGCTGAGCCCTGGCTTGCTCTAGATGCAGTGAGTGGGGGCCACTCTCTAGTTATGAGGCCTGGGCTTCTCACCGTGATGGCTGCTTTTGTTGTGGAGCGCAGGCTCTAGGGCGCCCAGGTTTCTGTAACCACAGCCCATGGACTCAGTGGTTTTGGCTCCTGGGCTCTAGAGAACAGGCTCAGCAGTGGCGCATGGGCTTATTGCCCCAAGGCATGTGGGGCCTTCCTGGACCAGGGATTGCACCCGAGTCTCCTGCACTGGTGGGCGGATTCTTTCCCACTGAGCCGCCAGGGAGGCCCACTAGTCACCCTTCGAGTCAGGAGACCGCCGGCTCCAGTGGGTAACTGGAGGAGAGTCCGTTTACAGAGGTGTGACCAGAGCCTAGGGAGACATCAGGATCTATCGTTCAATAGAACCACGAGATGCAGAGCGGCTTAGGAACTGTGCCATCCTTTGTCTGAGGAAAGGTTGGAAGAGAAGAATAGGTTTCCCTATTTTCTGGGTTTCTGCGTAAACACTGGATGCATGCCCAAGAAGCCTATCCCTTGGTGGCGTCTAAGGAAGAGAGACCGAGTATTTAGGTGTAGCAGCCGAGATGGGACCTTTAAGCAGGTTTTCCTTTTCATACTCTTGGCATGTTTTTAGCTGTGGTGCTGGTGGTGTTCCCCACCCCTCTGCCCCGGGAGCCACCCTTCTGCTTGGTTTTCTTGACTTTCAGCTTCTTAGATTCCACACATGAGCGATGGTCTACAGTATTTCCCCGTCTGATTCATCTCACTTAGCATAATGCCCTCAGGGGCTACCCCTGTTGTTGAAATCTTTTTACTTTTCATTTTCTGGGGAGGGGGTGGGGCACCCTGAGCGACTTGTGGGATCTTAGTTCCCTGATCAGAGATTGAACCTGGGTCCTTGGGAGTGAAACATGGAAGCCTAACCACTGGACCACCAGGGAATTCCCTCTCTCTTTTTTTTTTTTTTTGAATTCAGGTATAATTGACATGTTACATTATGTTAGTTTCAGGTGTATGACATAATGATTTCATAGTTGTATATATTGCAAAATGATCACTATAATAAGTCTAGTCAACATTCATCACCATATCATTACAATTTTTTTAAAAAACTTATTTAAAAAAATTATCTATTTTTGGCCACACTGGGTGCCTTGGGGGAATCTTAGCTCTGCAGCTAGGATTGAACCCAGGCCATGGCTGTGAAAGCGCCAAGTCCTAATCGTTGGACTATCAGTGAACTCGTTACAGTTTTGTTCTTTCTTTCTTGTGATGAGAACTTTCAAGATATACTCTGTAAGCAACTTTCAAATATATAATATGGTATCATTGACTGTGGTTACCATGGGTCATTTTTTGTTGTTGCTTAGTCACCAAGTCGACTCTGACTCTTTGTGATCCCATGGACTGCAGCCCACCAGACTCCTCTGTCCATGAGATTTCCTGGGCAAGAGTACTGGAGTGGGTTGCCATTTCCTTTTCCAGGGTGTCTTTTCCACCCAGGGCTCAAACCAGCAATCTCCTGCATTGGCAGGTGGGTTCTTTCCTGCTGAGCCACCAGGGAAGCCCCATACCTCCTTACACAGATGTAATATTCTATAGGACTGACTTATTTTATAACTAGAAGTTGGTACCAGTTTGCAAACTTTTTTTCTGATGTGGCCACCATTTTGTCCTTTTTCCTTTGCAGTCTACCATATAAATTGTCACCGAGTCAGAATCTGGGAAGATACTTTCATCTGGCTAGCAGGGAGCCTTGGACTTCCCAGGTGGCTCAGTGGTAAAGAATCCACGTGTAACGCAGGAGATGAAGGAGCTGCAGGCTCGATCCCTGGGTCGGGAAGATGCCCTGGAGGAGGAAGTGACCCACTCCAATGTTCTTGCATGGAGCACCCCATGGACACAGGAGCCTGGGGTCCATGGGGTCACAGAGAATTGGACATGACTGAGCGACTGAGCACACCACGGCTGGGAATGAAGGCAGATGCCCTGTGTAACCTGGAGTCTGGAAGGAGACTTAGCGAGCTTGTCCCTGGGGAGGAAACATGAGCCGGGCTGCAGAGGTTGAGCTAGCGATAACAATCAGTGATTGTTGACCTGCCAAACAGGCAGCGGGAAGGAAGGCCAGAGCTTGTAAGCCAAGGGTCCTTATCTCCAGACTTGGGTCCTCCGGCATCTCTCGCTGGGATCTGGTGTCTGAGTCAGGCTGCGTCCACCCCAGCAGGTCAGGAGCTGCTGCAGGGCTGCCACCAGGCTCAGTTCCTCTCCTGGAATGAGGATCCTTGGAGGTTTCCAGAAAGATGCGTCATTTCCCAGATGAACTGGAGAGTGAGAGCCCGTGCTGGCCTGGGGGCTGTCATCCTGGGGTCACTCTCAGTCTGTTCCTGGGTGGGAGTCTGGGGCAGGCACTTTGCGGACAGAAATTTACAGGACCTTGCCAAGTTTTCTATGCAAATCTGAGACCTGTGAGGGCTCTCGCATGCCGAGATCTCCCTCTAGCGATGGAAAAATGCATTTAGTGGTAAAGAAACCACCTGCCATGCAGACCTAAGAGCATGTGGGTTCGATCCCTGGGTTGAGAAGATCCCCTGGAGGAGGAAATGGCAACCCACTCTGGTCTTCTTGCCTGGAGAATCCCATGGACAGAGGAGTCTGGTGGGCTACAGACCATGGGGTCACAGAGAGTCAGACACGACTGGGGCAACCAAGCGAGGATAAAGATGATAACAATTCTTTCCTCCAGCAGTGATTTGTTGACTGTGCATAAGGGTCCTAGGTACAGGGGAGACGGCAGGGGATTGGACAGACACGGTCCTATATACCGTGGAATATCACTCGGCCATAAAAAAGAATGAAGTAATGCCATTCGTGACATGGATGGACCTCAAGAGTATTGCACTAAGTGAAATAAGTCAGAAGAGAAAGACAAATGCTGTATCATTTCACATATGTGTGGAATCTAAAAAGAAAGACAGAACAAGTGAACAAATAGCAAACACAGAAGCAGTTACGGATACAAAGAACCACCAAGAGGTCGGCAGAGGAAAAGGGCTGCGGTGGGGAAGAAGCAGATGGGGCGAGGAAGAGGCACGGATGGAGGAGGAAAAGTGGGACTAGATGCGGGAATGGAAACAGCACAGGTTTCATTTACTTGGGCTCCAAAATCACTGCAGACAGTGACGGCAGCTACGAAATTGAAAGACGCTTGCTCCTTGGAAGAAAAGCCATGACCAACCTAGACAGAACGTTAAAGAGCAGAGGCATCACTTTGCTGATGAGAAGGTCCACCTAGTCAGAGCTATGGTTTTTCCAGTAGTCATGTGAGGATGTGAGAGTTGGACCATAAAAAGGTTGAGCATTGAATAACTGATGCTTTCAAATTGTGGTGCTGGAGAAGACTCTTGAGAGTTCCTTGGACTGCAAGGAGATCCAACCAGTCCATCCTAAAGGATATCAACCCTGAATATTCATTGGAAGGACTGTTGCTGAATCTCCAATACTTTGGCCACCTGATGCAAAGAACTGACTCACTGGAAAAGACCCTGATGCTGGGAAAGACTGAGGGCAGGAGGAGAAGGGGGCGACAGTGGATGAGAAGGTTGAATGGCATCACCAAGTCAATGGACATAGTTTGAGCAAACTCAGGGAGATCCTGAAGGACAGGAAAGCCTGGTGTTCTGCAGTCCATGGGGTCACAAAAGTTGGACACGACTCAGCAACTGAACAACAGCAATCTTCTTTGAATTACCCGGTGGTCTGGTGGTTAAGACTCTGAGCTTCCACTGCAGGGAGCAAGGGTGTGATCCTTGGTCGGGGAACTGAGATCTCATATGCTGTGTGGATTGGCCAGAAAGAAATGAATCGTGGCTATGGAATGTATGGTGTGGGGAATATAGTTGGTAACTATGTGATATCTTTGTGCGGGAACATATTGTGACTGGACTGTGATCATTTTGAAGCGTATAGAAATATTGAATCACTATGTTGAGTAACAGGAACTGACGTAGAGTCGTAGGTGAGTGATGCTTCAAAAACAAACTCAGGAAAAGCGATCAGGTTTGCGGTCACCAGAGGTGGGGCGGGGCGAGGAGCCTCAGAAGGCACAGATTTCCATTCCTAAGTAAGTGGTAGGGTGTGTCACGTACAACATGATAGATATGATCGACCCTGCTGTATATTACACGTGTCAGTCGTTGGGAGGCACTTCCCTGGTGGTCCAGTGGTTAAGACTCTACACTGCAATGCAAGGGACTTGGGTTCGATCCCTGGTCGGAGAACTGAGACCCTGCGCGCCGTGGAGCAGCTGGGTCCTGGCGCTGCAATTACTGGGCCCGCCAGCCCCAAATAGAGAGCCCGTGTGTCGCAGACAGAGATCCCACCTTGACTCAATGGAGATGTCGAGTGCCAAAACTAAGACCCACCACTGTCAAAGAAAAGTGAATAAATAAATAAAATTGTCCACGTAACCCACCTGCACAAGATGGGGGCCCTTGGATCTGGCATGGCAGAATACCTCTTTGACAGGCACACTCTGGGACACAGTGAGAGCTAAGCCTCAGGCTGGCTTCCCACAGCCACAGGAGTGACTTCCCTGGTCACCAAGGCAGTGCATGCATATTTGGGTTACCTTCATCTTTTTTATAAGTTGTAACGAAACATCTACTTAAGTTCTTTCTTTAGTACCATTCCTTCAAATAAAGTAATTTGGTACCCCCCGCCCAAATAAAGAAAGTTGTCAAGAGTCAACCCCAAGGGTCCTCACCAAAGGGAAAAGATAATATTTTCTATTTCTTTCATTTTGTATTTATGGGCGATGGTGAATATTAACTTGGGCTTCCCTGGTGGCTCAGCTGGTAAATAATCCGCCTGCAATGCGGGAGACCTGGGTTCCATCCCTGGGTTGGGAAGATCCCCTGGAGAAGGGAATGGCTACCCACTCCAGTATTCTGGGCTGGAGAATTCCATACACTGTATCGTTTATTGGGTCACAAAGAGTCAGACATGACTGAGCGACTTTCACTTTCAAATAAAGAGAGAACATATAAATGGCAATGTCTAAGACCCATCACAGCCCCAAAAAGTAAATCAATCAATAAAAAGAAAGTTGGTAAGAGAGAAACTCCTAAGGGTTCTCACTCAAGGGGAAAAATTATTTTCTATTTCTTTAATTTTGCATTTATGGGAAACGGTGGATGTTCACTAAGCTTATTGCGATAATCAATTCACAGTGTATGGAAGTCAAATCATGATACTGTTCACCTTGAACTTACACAGTGCTGTGTGTTAATTATGTCTCAATAAAACTAGGACAAAAAAAAAGACACAGTCCATCAGGGGCTACATTCCAAGGAGACAGACAGACAACACATAAGCAAAGACATGAATAATATGCTCTCAAATATGAAAAGTTCAATAAATGTAAGGATGCATGGGGGTCCAGGGAGCTGGGGGGGTGGGGGAAGCCCCTCTTTAGACTGACCAGGTTAGGCACCAGCCCTGTCTGAGACAGTGAATCTGAGCTGAGAACTGAAGGAGGAGTAGGAGTCAGCCCCCTACACATTCTAAGCGAGTCTGGACATTCAAAACACAGGGGAGAATCAGCACGAGGACCCTCCATAGCGGGCTTCCATGGTGGTTTAGTGGTAAAGAACCCGCCTGCCAATGCAGGAGACTCAGGAGATGCGGGTTCAGCCCCCGAGTTGGGAAGATCCCCCTGGAGGAGGAAATGGCAGCCCACTGCAGTACTCTTGCCTGGGGAATCCCATGGACAGAGGAGCCTAGTGGGCTACAGTCCATGGGGTTGCAAAGAGCCGGACCTGATTGAGTGACTAAACAACCACTACAACCCAAATTATAAGGGATGCGACCTAAGTATATGAAAAACATCCCCAAGGCTAGGGTCATGGATTGGAGGGACAATGGACCAGGATGCAGGAAATGAAGCATCCCAGGCTGGCAGGAGCCAGATGACCAGGGCCTTTTTAGAACATGATGAAGACTCTGGCTTTTGTTCAGAGAGGAAGGGGAAGCGATTAGATGCTTTTAAAACTGGAAATGAAATCATCGGATCTCTGTGCTCTGAGAGTCTTTCTGGGTGGAGAAAAGACAGTGGTGACGCTGAAGCCAGGAAGCCAGGTGAGGAGTCAGAGCAGACGTGGGGGGAAAGGCTTTAGGGTCTTGGGGAAAGATGTCAGTGGATGGTTGCAGGGGATGGAGAGCTGACCGAGATCCTTTTACTCCCCCAGTATTTGTAGAGTCCGTTGTGCCCTGTGATGGGCTCTGCACGTAAAACCACAAAGAAAACGAAGCCCCTGTTCTCTCGGGGCTCCTCTTCTATGAGGGGCGGCTGCTGATTAACCACTCGAGCTCACAGGCAGAGTCTGGGACAATCAGCAAAGACATGATGCAACGAGGAAAGACAGAACAATCTTCTCAGGTGGCACACTCGTAATGACCTGCCTGCCAATGCAGAAGACGCGGGTTCAACCCCTGGGTCGGGAAGATCCCCTGCAGGAGGAAATGACAGCCCACTCCAGTCTTCTTGCCTGGAGAATCCCATGGACAGAGGAGCTTGGTGGACTGGAGTCCATGGGATTGCAAAGAGTCAAACACTGAAAAGTTAAAATTTTACATAACCTCCTTCTCCTTCTGCCTCTGAAACTCAACTTGCCCTTTGCAGTCTAGATCATGTAGGTTGCTGCTGCTGCTAAGTCACTTCAGTCGTGTCTGACTCTGTGTGACCCCACAGACGGAAGCCCACCAGGCTCCCCCGTCCCTGGGATTCTCCAGGCAAGAACACTGGAGTGGGTTGCCATTTCCTTCTCCAATGTGTGAAAGTGAAAAGTGAAAGTGAAGTCGCTCAGTCGTGTCTGACCCTTAGCGACCCCACGGACTGCAGCCCACCAGGCTCCTCCATCCATGGGATTTTCCAGGCAAGAGTTGCTGCTGCTGCTAAGTCACTTCAGTCGTATCCGACTCCGTGTGACCCCATAGACGGAAGCCCACCAGGCTCCCCCGTCCCTGAGATTCTCTAGGCAAGAACACTGGAGTGGGTTGCCATTTCCTTCTTCAATGTGTGAAAGTGAAAAGTGAAAGTGAAGTTGCTCAGTCGTGTCCGACCCTTAGTGACCCCACGGACTGCAGCCCACCAGGCTCCTCCATCCATGGGATTTTCTAGGCAAGAGTACTGGAGTGGCTTGCCATTGCCTTCTCCACCAGGCAAGAGTTACGTAGTCTCAAAAAGTGGGGACTTGAAACACTAGGAACTGGAGTTTATCTTATTCACCCTTGTCCTGCTCTTTGCAATCGCCTGGCAGACACACAGACACACGGAAGGCCCGTGCCTAATCATGCCTGTCCAGGTCAGACATCCCCCTCCCCATCTTGACTGCTGTTCCCGAGCATGAAACCCCTTAGTTTAAACCAGCCTATTAACAGCCAGTGTTGCCCACTACAGTCTTGTCTATAAAAACTCTGTGATCCCTTTGTTTGGGGCTCAGAGCTTGGTGTTAACTCCTCAGGGTCCACCAGCGTAATAAACCTGAGTTCTCCAACTCTCCGAGTGTGGCATTTGGTTTCTGCAACAACAGGACTGAGTGTGCACATACATGCACACAGATACACACAGACGCACACACAGAGACACACGCAGACACACACACACACACACACACACACACGGAAGGCAGTGTTGTTCCACTGCTCTCTCACACACACACAGAAACACACACAGATACACACAGACACACACAGACACACACACATGGAAGGCAGTGTTGTTCCGCTGCTCTCTCTTTCACACACAGAAACACACACAGATACACACAGACACACACACAGAGTCACACGTAGACACACACAGACACACACACACACACGGAAGGCAGTGTTGTTCCGCTGCTCTCTCTCACACACACAGAAACACACACAGATACACACAGACACACAGACACACACACACGGAAGGCAGTGTTGTTCCGCTGCTCTCTCACACACACAGAAACACACACAGATACACACAGACACACAGACACACGGAAGGCAGTGTTGTTCCACTGCTCTCTCTCTCACACACACAGACACACAGACACACAGACACACACACACAGACACACAGACACACACACACACAGACACACACACACACAGACACACACACACACAGACACATGGAAGGCAGTGTTGTTCCGCTGCTCTCCCGAGAGCAATGCGTTGTGAACCTGAACATCCCCACGTGTTGCCTTTGGGTGTGTCAGGAATCCAAGGGCTTGCCTCTCGTTCCCTGGCCATTTCTTAGGCTGGCATTTGCCGCAAGCAACCTCAGACGATGAGGGAACGTCTCCTTCTCAAACAAAGAGCAGGGTTGCTTGAACAGAGGTGGAGTCCCCCGAGCTCAGTGTCCTTTGGCTATGACACAAATAACTATGTGTGTGGAACCCAGGTGGGATTTTGGGACAAAAAGAGCAGGCGTGAATCTGGTGTGCCCGCTGCCTGCTGTGATGTGAGTGATACATCCTTTGTCTCTGACCCAGGAGTCTCTTATCTCCCATCAGCTTCGGAAACAGGAACGGGCTGACTTAATAATACTATGGTAAAATCCTGGGCGCTGTCAATATGCCCTTGAGAAATGGGTCGCTAGGATCTCGGAGAGTTTTTCCCCGTGGGCGTGGACTCAGACGCTCTACATTCCAGACTGGGAGAGATAGAGTCATGGTTCCCGTTCAGAGTTCAGAACTCAGCCTCTGAAAGCTTTGGAAGAATGCCTGGAACATAGGAAAAAGGTTAGGAGAAAGGCACTGTTCTTCTTAGGGTTATTAAACTGTTGCTATGGAGGCATACGTACTTTAAGGGAAGGCGGGCTCTTCTGTGGCTCTTCTGGCTCTCCAGTGAACGCAGCCGGGTGTGTGGGCCAGAGGTGTTCTGGGAGCAGAGAACTCATTTGGGAGCTTGTGCTGGTTGCTCATCCGGTGGACATAGCTCTTAGGATGACGATAACACGGTTTGTTGTTGTTTAGTCGCTCAGTCGTGTCCACTCTATTGAAATCCCATGGACTGTTGCCCTCCAGGCTCCTCTATCCTTGGGATTTCCCAGGCAAGAATACTGGAGCGGGTTGCCCTTTTCTTCTCCAGGGGATCTTCCCAATCCAGGGATCAAACCCACCTCTCCTGCACCGCAGGCAGATTCTTTACCGCTGAGCCACCAGGGAAGCCCCATAATCATGGTTATTTGCGTGTATATCTGCATCTGTATTGAGAGTGATTTTATTGTAAGGAATTGACTCATGCAGTTATGGAGACTGACGAGTCCCTAGATCTGCCTTCAGCAAGCTAGAGACCTTCAAGGGCTGATGCTGTGAAGTCCAAGTGTTAGTCACTCAGTCGCGTCAGACGCTTTTGCGACCCCATGGACAGTATCCCGCCAGGCTCCTCTGTCCATGGGACTTTCCAGGCAAGAATACTGGAGTGAGTAGCCACTCCCTTCTCCAGGGGATCTTCCTGACCCAGGGATTGAACCTGGGTCTCCAGCAGTGCAAGCAGATTCTTTATCATCTGAGCCACCAGGGAAGCCCCCAGAGGCTGTTCAAAGGTTGAACACATTTCCTCCATAAACCACCGTCACAAAAGATAACACTTTTACAATATCTTTATTTTATTTTATTTTTTAAATTTATTTTAAATAGTTTTGAGGTTTATAGACTTGAAATGGTGACTGTTAGTAACAGGCGACTGTGTGAGTACGTTTGTGGTGAAAAATTCTGCTGATGGAAAGCTGTGAACCACGTTTTTGAAATGGAGGTAAGTTTGCTAAACGAGCTTCTGCTGATGAAGCACTGACTGTTACGTGACCCTGCTGATGGAGTTGTAAGCATCTTAACTGGGATAGAAGACTGCATGGATTATCTCAGAACTTGGAGCAAATATAGTCACACCTCCCTGCTAAGTTACCTTGTACATAAAATAAATAAATGACTCTAACAGGTACCAGGATGGAAGACTGCATAGATTATTTTAGAATTTGGAACATATATAATGCCATTCTTCCTAGCAAAGTTATCCTGTGTTTAAAATAAGTAAATGACTTTGACAGGTAAATTTAGAACAATGGGTTTTCAACTGAGGATAATTTTGTTCCCTGTTTTTTTTTTTTAAATATGTGCTCTCTTAGCAACTTCCTTCAATTAATTTATTTTTGGCTGTGCTGAGTCTTCGCTGCTTCGCATGGGCTTTCTCTAGTTGCAGCAAGTGGGGCTACTCTTCTTTGCGGTTCGCGGGCTCTCATGGCGGTGCTTCTCTTGCTGCCGAGCACGGGCTCTAGGCATGTGGGCTCAGTCGCTGTGGTGCATGGGTTTAGTTTCTCTGCGGCATGTGGGATCTTCCCAGACCAGGAATTGAACCTGTGTCCCCCGCACTGGCAGGTGGATTCCTATCCACTCCTCCACCAGGGAAGTCCTTGCTCCTTGTTTTAAACTATAGGCTTTGCTACTATCCAGGTATGGTGAAGCCACCAGACCAGGGGACCACCGCCATTGAAAACACAGTTTATTATTATAGTACGTTTATTATCCAGCTCAGTTCAGTTCAGTCGCTCAGTCGTGTCCGACTCTCCGCGACCCCATGAATCACAGCACGCCAGGCCTCCCTGTCCACCACCAACTCCTGGAGTACACTCAAACTCATGTCCACAGAGTCGGTGATGCCATCCAGCCATCTCATTCTCCATCGTCCCCTTCTCCTCCCGCCCCCAACCTTTCCCAGAATCAGACTCTTTTCCAGTGAGTCAACTCGTCGCATGAGGTGGCCAAAGTATTGCAGTTTCAGCTTTAGCATCAGTCCCTCCAATGAGCATCCAGGATTGATCTCCTTTAGAATGGACTGGTTGGATCTTGCAGTATAAGGGACTCTCAAGAGTCTTCTCCAACACCACAGTTCAAAAGCATCGATTCTTCGGCGATCAGCTTTCTTCACAGTCCAACTCTCACATCCATACATGACCACGGGAAAAACCATTGCCTTGACTAGATGGACCTTGGTTGGCAAAGTAATGTCTCTACTTTTTAATATATTATCAAGGTTGGTCATAACTTTCCTTCCAAGGAGCAAGCGTCTTTTAATTTCATGGCTGCAATCAGCATCTGCAGTGATTTTGGAGCCCAAAAAAATAAAGTCTGACACTGTTTCCACTGTTTCTCCATCTATTTCCCATGAAGTGATGGGACTAGATGCCATGATCTTCGTTTTCCGAATGTTGAGCTTCAAGCCAAACTTTTCACTCTCCTCTTTCACTTTCATCAAGAGGCTTTTGAGTTCCTCTTCACTTTCTGCCATAAGGGTAGTGTCATCTGCATATCTGAGGTTATTGATATTTCTCCCAGCAATCTTGATTCCAGCTTGTGCTTCTTCCAGCCCAGCGTTCCTCATGATGTACTCTGCATATAAGTTAAATAAGCAAGGTGACAATATACAACCTTGACGTACACCTTTTCCTATTTGGAACCAGTCTGTTGTTCCATGTCCAGTTCTAACTGTTCCTTCCTGACCTGCATACAGGTTTCTCAAGAGGCAGGTCAGGTGGTCTGGTATTCCCATCTCTTTCAGAATGTTCCACAGTTATTATCCAGTAAGAAATATGTATTTGATCTTTGTCCCCAGTTCCTGACACAAAGTTTTGAAACGGTTGTCATTTCCTGAGTGCTGGGGGTGAGAAGAGCATCATTTGTTTCAATATTTGGTGTTCATCCAAGACAGCTCAGAAAACCCTGGACTCTCCGGAGTCCTGAGGATGCCTTTCCATATGTTAATGATGGTAAGATGATGGGTGGCTGGGGGCACTCATTGGGGGTCTGGAGGATCAGCGAACTGGTTGTTGGTGTGGAGAAACAAACAACACATGTTTGGTGTCAGAAATGCCAGCAGTGAAAACAGCAGGGTACGTTCTCAGATCCCAGGAGGAGGGAGCCCACTACGCCCCGGGGCAGCACCCCCTCGGCCAGGAGGCGGAGGGGAAGACAAGATGAGGGTGCAGAGTCCTTGCTGTGGTTTCCGTGGGCGGGAACAGGTGAGGCAGCCTAAGGGGATCTTGTTGTTGTTGTTTAGTCGCTAAGTTGTGTCCGACTCTTTGGGACCCCGTGGACTATAGCCCACAGGGTTCTCTGTCCCTGGGGTTCTCCAGGCAAGAATACTGGAGTGTGTTGCCATTTCCTCCTCCAGGGATCGAACCCATGTCTCCTGCATTGGCAGGCGGATTCTTCACCACTGAGCCACCTGGGAAGCTGAGAAACCCTGGTTCAGAGCAAAATGCAAAGCCTTATTTCCCCCAGTTAACAGTGGATTAATTAAACAGTTTCCAGGTTCAGTAGATTTTCTCGTTCCAGACCTTGCAACGGAAGACGGGGGTGGGTTCAAATGGGGTGGACTTCGGAGGGAGCCCTATAATCTGATATAACTGACTCAACACCCAGATGTTCAAAATGCACTGCGAGAAAAGCTCTAGAAAGAGCGGAACCACGTGCCAACTGTTTATACTCCTCTTCCTGGGCCTTTGATTTGATGAGAAAACATGAGTAATTGTTTTGCTCCGCAATGTATAGGCAGCATCTGCTGTATGTTCCAAGCTCCTTGCCTGGTTCTGTTACCATCTGACACAGACTTGTCGATCAAATCACACGTGTCTATATGAATGCCTGTCGGTCGACTCGTATGTGTTTTTATGAATGTCTGTGCACGTGGTAGGTGCATGGGCATTTGATGAATAAACAATTGAACGAATGAACGGAAACCGTGAATACTGAATGCGTTCAGAGAGAGGTAAGAGTGGCTTTTAAAAAAGGACACTTGCAGCAACATGGATGGACCTAGAGGTTATTATTTTAAAACATTCATTTTTGTGTGTTGTCATGGCCGCTCTGGGTCTTAGTTGTGGCATGTGGGATCTAGTTCCCTGACCAGGGACTGAACCTGGTCCCCCCGGCACTGAGCGCAAGAGTCTCTCACCAGGGAAGTCTCCTTAGAGGTTATTACACTCAGTGAAGCAAGCCAGACAGAGGCAAATGCCCTGTGACATCACGTGTGTGTGGAGTCTAAAATATGACACAAATGATCGTGTCTATGAGACGTAAACAGACTCGCAGACATGCAGGACAGACCTGGTGGTTGCCAAGGGGCGGGATGGATTGGGAGTTTGGGAAGAGTGAATGCAAGCTATTAGGTACAGAATGGATAAACAGTAAGGTCTTACTGCACAGCACAGGGGACCACATTCAATATCCTGTGATAAACTATAATGGACAATAATATGAAAAAGAATGTATAACTCAATCACTTTGCTGTACAGCAAAATTAATACAATATTATAAATGAACCATATTTCGATAATTTTAAAAAATTAAAAAAAAATTAAAAGTAAGGATGACTGGTTTTAGAATCTCCCTAATCCCTTAATTTAAAACCAAACACAAACCAAACACCCCCACTCTCCACGCGAAAGAGCCCACCCAGCAGATACAGCAAAGAAAAATACCTACAGACAATACTCTTGGTAAAACTAAGTGAATCCCAGGGAACCCTAGAATACAACCAGATGGGCTCAATCAAATATATATTTCTTATTCTAAGTCACAATAATAAAACAAAAGCTGTTATGAACAAACAACAAATAGGGACTTCTCTGGTGGTCCAGTGGCTAGGGCTCTGCAGTTCCGATGCAAGGGGCGCAGGTTCAATCCCTGGCCGGGAACTAAGATCCCACAGGCTGCATACAGCCAAAAAAAGAAAAACAAACAAACCAACATCTATCTAAAGTTAGGAAATCTCAGAAAGGAGCTGAGTGAGGGGAAAGATGACATGTAAAGAGTCAAAAAAGGATTAGAAACTGAAAAAAAAAAAAGGCATTTACAAAATGCCAGTTAAGCTGTAAGAATGAACAGACTCACAGAAAACAGAGCAAGTGAAACTGATGGTGGAGAGAAGAAAAAAATATGGTTTGAATGGAGATGAAAAGTTATAGAAATAAGCGAGACACAGAGAAGATCCCAAATACCACAATAGAAAGAGCTGAAGAATAAAACCCAAACAACGGAACAGAACAAGAAATAAAAACCATAACCTAACAAACTTTCCTGAAAGAAAGAATTTGAAATTGAAGGGCCAAGTATGTAAGTAGGACACTGGCTAAGAAGACGCATCAGTAATACACAGTCTAGGAAAACTACTCATTTGTGTTTTTAGGGGAAAATAATTATTTGCACATCCGAGCAACAGATCAAGTTAATTTAGAAGGGAAAGAAAATCAGATTAGCATCACATTTTTGACCACAGTACTGTGTTTCAGGAGGGAGTGCTTAAAAATTGTACGATATTTATCAGTATATTAAAAAAACTTCATACGCCTTATGGAGCAGCCAAAAAGTAAAAAAAAAAAAAAAGATCTTGACCAACTGGGGTTTATCTTAGGAATGCAAAGATGGCCAAAATTAGGAAATCATGAATGAAACTTATCATCTTAACAGAGCTAAGAACAAAAAAAATCACACGATCATTCCCAGATATGCTTGATACAATTTAATATTTATTCATTTTAACACATAACCAAATAGGAAGTGATAGTTCTTTAAAATACTGATAGATAACCCCCAATTCAGGATCCCAGTAAGCAAATATCAGAGGCTGTAATACAAACAACACTAGAGCCTAAATTTAAATCAAGGACGAGACAAGAATGCCCACTATCTTCATTGCTATATACCACAGAAAAACACATTCTCCATTTTGTGAAACTCTAATGAGATCTTGCTCACCTGCCTTGAGATTGTTCCAAGTACCACGGAGTTCTAATTCTCTGGCTACCTGATGCGAAGAGCCGACTCACTGGAAAAGACCCTGATGCTGGGAAAGATTGAGGGCAGGAGGAGAAGGGGGAGACGGAGGACGAGATGGCTGGATGGCATCACCAACTCGATGGACATGCGTCTGGGTGAACTCCGGGAGTTGGTGATGGACAGGGAGGCCTGGCCTGCTGCAGTCCACGGGGTCGCAAAGAGTCGGACACGACCGAGCAACTGAACACCACACCGTAGAGCCGACAGGTGAACGGAATTCAGTTGTAAGTGACTCAGCACACGCTTCTGCAAATGTTCTAAGCCCACCGACAGTTTGTAAGGCATTCTTTCCGGCACAGGCGATGACGCGGTGAGCTGGAATTGAAGCCTGCGGCGGGCTGGCGGCGACACATCCCCCAGTCTCCTAGCGGGATGAGAAGCTCCGACTTTTCTTCCTCATCCACTCCCATCGGGACTGTCCGAGGAAACCGCGCCCCGGGCTCACACACCTGGGTGGGTGACAGAAGAATGGGCTCTCTTAAGCTGGTGTTTCTGTGTCCCTCTGCCTCCTTCCAAACTAAGCCGCTACTTGCTTGCCTTGCCTTTAACTTACACATTGTATTCATCAGCATTGAAAACGCTGCACAAAACGCTGGCTGAATACGTGTGAAACCTCTGTGGAGGATCTTAAACACGAGACCATCTTAATTTCCAAACTGACACTCGACCTTGTGAACTTGCTTTACCCTCTAACCGGTAACGGCAGGGTTTTCACAATTCAGAGGGTTTTTTTTTTTTTTTTACCTTCTGCTAAGAGAACAATGCAATCCTTACACTCATATTTCTCAATGTGTTACTAAGATGTCCGAACTTTTCTACTCTGCTGCCTGGCGTGGAAAAGCCACTGTCCGCTGAGATTGTTTCTATTTGCTGTCACTCATCCTGACTCAGGGGTGAGTCATTTAAAGGATTACAGGCAACACGATCGATTTCACTTCTGCGGCAGGACTGGCTTTCCTCGCTCCTGCGGTGCCGGAGCGCCCTCTGGTGGTCTAACACATCCTCTGCCGTTTTCCATGAGGCCTGGCTTGGCGCCCGGAGACTGAGGTCCCCCTATAAAATTAAAATTTTACAGAGGCACTCTTCATAGTCCCCTTGGAAAATCATTCAAAATATGATTACCACCATCCATGGAAGATACAAATTGAAAAAATTTCTCTTGTTTCAATCAGCTGTTGGGCAATGATGATACAATTCTTTCTGACTTGCAGGTAATTTTAACTAGGTAACTTAACCCTCCACTGCTCATATGCAAAACTTGAAGCTTAGGTTCCCTCGTGTTTCATCAGATCTCTTGAGTACTTTCAGGTGTGGGGCACTAGAAGGGTGGCAGGAGGGCTAGCACGGGTCCCAAGGGTCTTAAGTACTCACTTTGAACAGTCGAATTTCTCCTAAAACTGCTGGATGGGCAGTTTGTCTACAGGCACATTCTTTTTCAACTTCAGCATTTCCAAAATTGGGTTGCATGTTGTCACAGAGGCATCTTACTATGGAGGTTCAAGAAGGAGTGGCCATAAAGTCATGCAAGCTACTGAAAAGTCCTTCATAGATGAATAGATAAGTGTGGTATATACATCCAGTGGAATATTCCTCAGCCACCAAAAAGAAAGAAATACTGTCATTTGAAGCAACATGGTTGGACCTCGAGATTTTTGCTCATAGTAAGTGAAGTAAGGCAGAAATGGAAAGACAAATATCATATTGGTATCACAGATATATGTGATCTAAAAAATAATGCAAATCTCTTTACAAAACAGAGTCACAAAACAGAAAATAACATATGGTTACCAAAGAGGGAAACGATGAAGGGAGAAATTCATCGTTTGGGATTAACAGATGCAGTCATATATAAAATAAATAAATAGGGATTTACTATATAGAATAACAATGGCAAGCCACTCCAGTACTCTTGCCTAGAAAATCCCATGGATGGAGGAGCCTGGTGGGCTGCAGTCTGTGGGGTCGCTAAAGGTCGGACACGACTGAAGTGACACAGCAGCAGCAGCAGCATATAGAATAACAGTAACCTATAATGAAAAAAGAACAGAAAAAAGGAACAGATATATTTATATTTGAATCACTTTGCTGAATACCAGAAACTAACATAATGTTGCAAATCAACTCAGTCACTCAGTCGTGTCTGAGTCTTTGCAACCCCATGGACTATACAGTCCTTGGAATTCTCCAGGCCAGAATACTGGAATGGGGAGCCTTTCCCTTCTCCAGGGGATCTTCCCAACCCAGGGATCGAACCCAGGCTTCCCACATTGCAGGCGGATTCTTTACCAGCCGAGCCACCAAGGAAGCCCTATAAATCAACTATATTTCAGCTAAAAAAAAATTGCAGGAAACACCTGGTTAATTTCCCTTCGTGGTGAAAGCCTGGCTGTGTCCGCGCCTGTTGTGTTGGAGCGCCCTCTCGTGGTCACAGAAGTCCTCTGCAGTCTCGGGCCTGTCCTTGGCTTGGTGCCCTGAGACAGAGGTCAGAGGTCCCTTTATAAAATTAAAACAGGGGCACTCTTCATAGTCCCCGTGGAAAATAATCCAAAAATTTATTAGCACCATCTATGGAAGCTCCAAATTGAAAAAAATATTCCCTTGCTTAATCGAGAACTGGGCAACGAAGATACAATTCTTTCTGATTTGCAGGTACTTTAACTAGGTAAGTTAAGCCTCCATCTGTTCACATGCAAAAGCTGATGCTTAGGTTCCCTCGTGTTTCATCAGATCTCTTGAGTACTTTCAGGTGTGGGGCACTAGAAGGGTAGCAGGAGGGCTAGCACGGGTCCCAGGGGTCTTAAGTACTCACTTTGAACAGTCGAATTTCTCCTAAAACTGCTGGATGGGCAGTTTGTCTACACGCACATTCTTTTTCAACTTCAGCATTTCCAAAATTGGGTTGCACGTTGTCACAGAGGCATCTTACTATTGAGGTTCAAGAAGGAGTGGCCATAAGACATGGAAACAACTGAAATGTCCTTCATAGATGAATAGATAAGTGTGGTATATACATCCAGGGGAATATTCCTCAGCCACCAAAAAGAATGAACTATTGCCATTTGAAGCAAATGGATGGACCTAGAGATTTTCATAGTAAGCGAAGTAAGGCAGAAGCAGAACGACAAATATTATGTTGGTATCACGTATATGTGTGATCTAAAAAATAATGCAAATAATCTCGGTACAAAAGAGAGTCACAAACACAGAAAACAGCATATGGTTCCCAAAGGTGGAAATGGAGGGAGGGACAAATTAGGAATCTGGGGTTAGCAGATACACACTACCGTACGTAACGTAGAGATGAGTTTACTGTTTATGCTGCTGCTGCTGCTGCTCAGTCGCTTCAGTCGTGTCCAACTCTGTGCAACCCCACAGACGGCAGCCCACCAGGGTCTCCCGTCCCGGGGATTCTCCAGGCAAGAACACTGGAGTGGGTTGCCATTTCCTTCTCCAGTAGTGGCCTGTATTTAATGTCTTTTAATAATCCTATACTTAGAATAAAATACGAAAGAATACATATATGTAAACACGTAAATGTGAATTAACCTGCTGTCACCTAAAATACCACAGTATTGTGCATCAACTACATTTCAGTTAAAAAAGGAAGTACACCGGCAACAGGGGTTAGTTTCCCCTCCTTTTGGCGTAAGGCTGGCTTTGCTCACGTCTGTCGTGTTGGCGCGCCCTCTGGTGGCGACAGGAGTTCTCTGCAGTCTCAGGCCAGGCCTGAGACAGCGGTGACAGGTCCCTCTATAAAACTCAAAAAAAAAAAAAAAAAGGCCCCCAGGGAAGCCCTATAAATCAACTATACTTCAGTTTTTAAAAAATGCAGGAAACACCTGGTTAATTTCCCTTCCTCATGATGTTAGCCTGGCTGTGTCCGCGCCTGTTGTGTTGGAGCGCCCTCTCGTGCTGATAGAAGTCCTCTGCAGTCTCGGGCCTGTGGTAGCTCGGTGCCCTGAGACAGAGGTCAGAGGTCCCTGTATAAAATTAAAACAGGGGCACTCTTCATAGTCCCCATGGAAGATAATTCAAAATTTGATTACCCCCATCCGAGAAAGCTCCAAATTAAATAAATTTCTCTTGGCCTAATCGACTGTTAGGCAATTAGGTAAAATTCTTTCTGATTTGCAGGTACTACTATTCACTAGGTAACTAAAGCCTTTATCTGCTGCTGCTGCTGCTGCTAAGTCACTTCAGTCGTGTCCGACTCTGTGTGACCCCATAGACGGAAGCCCACCAGGCTCCCCCGTCCCTGGGATTCTCCAGGCAAGAACACTGGAGTGGGTTGCCATTTCCTTCTCCAATGTGTGAAAGTGAAAAGTGAAAGTGAAGTCGCTCAGCCGTGTCCGACCCTTAGCGACCCCACGGACTGCAGCCTACCAGGTTCCTCCATCCGTGGGATTTTCTAGGCAATAGTACTGGAGTGGCTTGCCATTGCCTCTATCTGCTCTTATGTAAAAGCTGACTCCTAACTTCCATCGTGTTTCATCAGAGCTCTTGAGTACCTTCAGGTGTGAAACATTACAGAGTTATCAGGAGGGCTAGCACTGATCCTGAGTCTTAAGTACTCACTTTTTGAATCGTTAAATTTTTCCTAAAACTAACTGGATGGGAAGTTTTTCTGCAGGCATAATTTTTTTTTTCAACTTCAGCATTTCTAAAATTGGGATGCATGTTGTCACTCAACGCATGTAAATATGGGGTTCAAGCATGAGTGTCCATAAAGACATGGAAGCAACGGAAATGTCCTTCGTAGATGGATAGATAAACTGTGGGACTTCCCTGGTGGTCCAGTGGTGAAGAACAAGCCCTCCAATGCAGGGGGAGTAGGTTTGATCCCTGGTCAGGGAACTAAGATCCCACGTGCCACTTGGCAAGTAAGACCTGACCCGACACAACCAACAGTAAATAAATAAATAAAAAGAAAGGGCTCAAAGATTTAGAAGGTCCCAGACACCCCAAAGGATCAAATAAGCCAAATGGATGTGCTTGTTTTCACTGAAGACACCCAGTCATATTTTCAGTCCATTTCAAAGTCTTGAATATTTTTCCTTAGGCTTATACTTATACTTTTGATTTCTTACTAGACACCATAGAGTGAGTTCTATTTTTTTTTTCTCTTTTGCTGTCTCGTATACAGGGTTATTGTTACCATCTTTCTAAATTCCATATATATGCATTAGTATACTGTATTGGTGTTTTTCTTTCTGGCTTACTTCACTCTGTATAATAGGCTCCAGTTTCATCCACCTCATTAGAACTGGTTCAAATGTATTCTTTTTAATGGCTGAGTAAAAGTGCTTCACTCAATATGCCAGCAAATTTGGAAAACTCAGCAGTGGCCACAGGACTGGAAAAGGTCAGTCTTCATTCCAATCCCAAAGAAAGGCAATGCCAAAGAATGCTCAAACTACCGCACAATTGCACTCATCTCACATGCAGTAAAGTCATGCTCAAAATTCTCCAAGCCAGACTTCAGCAATATGTGAACTGTGAACTTCCAGATGTTCAAGCAGGTTTTAGAAAAGGCAGAGGCACAAGCGATCAAATTGCCAACATCCGCTGGATCATGGAGAAAGCAAGAGAGTTTCAGAAAACATCTATTTCTGCTTCATTGACTATGCCAAAGCCTTTGACTGTGTGGATCACAATAATCTGTGGAACATTCTGAAAGAGATGGGAATACCAGACCACCTGACCTGCCTCTTGAGAAACCTGTATGCAGGTCAGGAAGCAACAGTTAGAACTGGACATGGAACAACAGACTGGTTCCAAATAGGAAAAGGAGCGACTGAACTGAACTGAACACTCCATTGTGTATATGTACCACGGCTTTCTTATCCATTCATCGGCAGATGGAGTGAGTTCTAAATGGGAGGTGAAGATGAGAATGTGTGCAAGGGTGATTCAGGATGGCTCACAAGGTATGACCATATTCCAATCAGCAAAGTGCAAGAGAAATAAGAACAAGGGAAGAAGCTTCTTTTTTTTTTTAAGGGATGAACTTGAAGCAGGCAGGACACTGCAGCCCACACCTGATTGGCTAGAACCTGTTCAAGCAGCCATCAGTTCAGTTCAGTTCAGTCGCTCAGTCGTGTCCGACTCTTTGTGACCCCATGAACTACAGCACGCCGGGCTTCCCTGTCCATCACCAACTCCCGGAGTTCACTCAAACTCATGTCCATCGAGTCAGTGATGCCATCCAGCCATCTCATTCTCTGTCGTCCCTGTCTCCTCCTACCCCCAACCTTTCCCAGCATCAGAGCCTTTTCCAGTGAGTCAACTCGTCGCATGAGGTGGCCAAAGTATTGGAGTTTCAGCTTTAGCATCAGTCCTTCCAATGAACACCCAGGATTGATCTTGCAGTCCAAGGGACTCTCAAGAGTCTTCTCCAGCACCACAGTTCAAAAGCATCAATTCTTCGGTGATCAGCTTTCTTCACAGTCCAACTCTCACATGCATACATGACCACGGGAAAAACCATAGCCTTGACTAGACGGACCTTTGTTGGCAAAGTAATGTCTCTGCTTTTTAATATGCTATCTAGGCTGGTCATAACTTTCCTTCCAAGGAGTAAGCGTCTTTTAATTTCCTGGCTGCAATCAGCATCCGCAGTGATGTTTGAGCCCCAAAAAATAAGTCTGACACTGTTTCCCCATCTATTTCCCATGAAGTGATGGGACCAGATGCCATGATCTTCGTTTTCTGAATGTTGAGCTTCAAGCCAAACTTTTCTCTCTCCTCTTTCACCCTCATCAGGAGGCCTTTGAGTTCCTCTTCACTTTCTGCCATAAGGGTGGTGTCATCTGCATATCTGAGGTTATTGATATTTCTCCCGGCAATCTTGATTCCAGCTTGTGCTTCTTCCAGCCCAGAGTTCCTCATGATGTACTCTGCATATAAGTTAAATAAGCAGAGTGACAATATACAACCTTGACGTACCCCTTTTCCTAGTTGGAACATTTCCCAGCATCCTTTGCAAGCGGCCCTACCCACCTGCAAAGGATGCTGGGAAATGTAGTCTTTATTCTGAGTAGCCCTGTACCCACCTAAGATAGAACATTCTCAGGAAGCAAATAGGTAGCGGGCAGCCTTCAGTCTCTGTAATATATTGGTGAGAATCAATTCCCCCAAATGATGATTGATTGAGATTTTATATGTATATGTATAGGGCTTCCCTGGTGACTCAGACAGTAAAGAATTTGCCTGCAATGCAGGAGACCCAGGTTCCATACCTGGATGGGAAAGACCCCCTGGAGAAGAGAATGCAACCCACTCCAGTATTCTCCCTGGAGAATTCCATGGACAGAGACCCTGATGGGCTGCAGTTCATGGGGTAGCAAAGAGTCAGACACAACTGAATGACTAACATACTTTCACATACATATACATATTTTGCTCTACTGCATGGCAAGTGGAAGTTCCCTGACCAGGGTCTTAACTACTGGATCACCAGGGGAAGTCCTTTAAAAAAGAAATTTTTAGTTTTTTGGGCCATGCCACATGGCATGTGGGATATTAGTTCCCTGACCAAGTGTTGAACCCGAGCCCTCCGAATTAAGTGTAGAGCCCTAACCACTGGACTGCCAGGGAAGTTCTACCACTGACTAATCACTTAAAAATTTTTTTTCACCAAGTAAGTCCTGATTGAGATATTTTTAGAAAAAAAGAGATGTAGCTTGGTGGCTGAAAATTTACACACACCCACTCTAGGGGATTTTAATGCTATCCACAGACTATCACTATGGTGACTATTACAGAACTAAAACTTGGACACACAAGAGGAATAAATAAACACCAATTCCCTAAGTCCAGTGATTTTGTTTGTTTATTTGTTTATTTTGGACTCATCATTCTACTGAAAAACAAGTGGGAGAAAAGAAAATTAAATTACGGAGACTGGTCATATTCCATTTTTTTTTTAAATGGCTGTGCCAGGTCCTAGTTACGGCATGGGAGAACTTTCACTGTGGCATGTAGGATCTAGTTCCCTGATCAGGGGTTGAACCCAGGCCTCCTGCATTGGGATGCACAGAGTCTTAGTCTCTGGACCACCAGGGAAGTCCCCATATTCCATTCTTGGGGGGAGAAGCGACAAGGGTGGGAAAAAGGCAACTCTCCCCACAATTTTAGCCCCTACATGCATTCCCTTGAGTAGAGTTTGAAAGAAATTGAGTTAATCATTCCCTTAGGGATAATTAGAAGTTTTCAAAGTTTTCTTGGTCCCTGAGGCATGACCCACAGGGAACCCCCTGGAGGTACTGGGGAAGAAAATAGAGGTAAGACATCACTGCCTTTCCATTTGCATCACTGTCCCTAGGAAGACAGCAGATGCTTAATCACCTCCCCAGACGCCTACTTCACCTGTTGCCCTGCTCACAAACATTCACTGATCCCCGGCTACCTGTGGAAACCACCCATTTTAGGAATTCCGGTGGAATAACAGGTTCATGATTTGCTCCGTCTCCTGCTTTTGCAACTCTTTTATCCCCCTAATCAATCCAGACCAATAATAATCATTTTGAAAAATCCTTCATAACTTACCTTGAGAGACCCACCTACAACATTTTGTGATTTTCATGGTGGTACTAACCCACGATGACTAGGTCCTCAGAAGAGGAGGCTGGAATGCAGACAGTACGTGCAGACACCAAGGGGTGCGAGAGTCAGTAAATGCAAATACAAGGCACCTGAGAAAATGGGACTGAGACGGACTGGAAGATGCTACGCTGCTGGGCCGTGAGGATGGAGGAAGCGGCCACTAGCCAGTAGCTTCCAGCAGCTGGAAAAGGCAAGGACCAGTTTTTCTCCTAGAAGCTCCGGGGGGGGGGGGGTGGTCCCACCAACACCTTGGTTTCAGCCCGGTGACACTGGTTTTGGACTTCTGGCCTCCAGAACCATGAAAGAATAGCTTTATTATATTTTGTAATTTTCCTTTTTTTAATGAAAGTATGATTGATTTACAATGTGTTAATTTCTGCTATAGCAAAATATTCTCTGAAAAATGTTCTTTCCCACTACAGTTTGTCATAGGATATATATTTTTACAATGTACGTATTTATTTTTGACAGCGCTGAGTCTTTGCTGCTGCCCAAGCTTTCTCTAGCTGCAGTGAGTGGGGGCTGCTCTTCGTTGTGATGCATGGGCTTTTCCCTGCGGTGGCCTCTCTTGTTGTGGAGCACGGGCCCTAGGGCACGTGGCTTCAGTCATTGCAGCACGTGGGCTCAGTAGTTGCGGCTCCCGGGCTCTAGAGCGCAGGCGCAGTAGTTGCGGCTCCCGGGCTCTAGAGCGCAGGTTCAGAAGTTGTGGCCCAGGGGCTTAGCTGCCCCGCAGCATGTGGGATCTTCCTGCACCCGGGATCGAACTCATGTCTCCTGCATTTCAAGCAGATTCTTTACCACTGCGCCACCAGGGAAGTCCTGTCATAGGATATTGAATATAGTCTTCTGCGCTATAGAATAGGACGATGTTGTTTACCCAGTCTATATATATAAAAACTTAAATTTTCTGTTTTTTTATTTTAATTTTTAAACTTAATAGGCTGCACTGGGTCTTAGTTGCAGCAACGGGCTCTTTAGTTTCAGCATGCAATCTTCATTGTAGCAGGTGGGATCTGGTTCTCTGACCGGGGATCAAACCTGGGCCCCCTGCACTGGGAGTGCAGAGTCTTAACCACTGGACCACCAGGGAAGTCCCTGCAATTTCTTTTGTTTTCAGGAAAGCTATCTGGCTGGCTGGAGCTGAAACAGGGACAAGAATAAAATTCAAGCTGTTGTCCAAGAAAAATAAAAGACAGCTACGTATAGCAAATTTCAGATAAACGATGCACTTTAAAATATACTTTTTTATACATAATATTTTATAGGTGTACAGATTTTATGTGTATTAATTACACATATATTTTAATATGTATACACAATACACTGTTACAGGTGTATGTCATTTATTTCTGCTTTGCAGATACTGCATTTTTTTGCAAATTGTAGTTTCCCAGCAACCCTGAGTTGTCAGATGATGGTTAACATTTTTAGCAATAAAGTATGTTTTTGGCTGTTCAACTTGTGGGATCTTAGTTCCCTGGTCAGGGATTGAACCTGGCCCTGGCTGTGAGAGCACGAGCCCTAACCAGTGGACTGCCAGGGACTTTCCAGCAACAAAGTATTTTTAAATAAAGGGATGTATGCTGCTGCTAAGTCACTTCAGTCGTGTCCGACTCTGTGCGACCCCATAGACGGCAGCCCACCAGGCTCCCCCGTCCCTGGGATTCTCCAGGCAAGAACACTGGAGTGGGTTGCCATTTCCTTCTCCAATGTGTGAAAGTGAAAAGTGAAAGTGAAGTCGCTTAGTCGTGTCCGACTCGTAGCGACCCCATGGACTGCAGCCCACCAGGCTGCTCCATCCATGGGGTTTTCCAGGCAAGAGTACTGGAGTGGGCTGCCATTGCCTTCTCCAAAAGGGATGTATACTGCTCTTTTAAACAGAATGTTCTGGTACACTGAATAGACTGCAGTGTACTTTGATGTGCACTGTGAAACCACAAAAGTTTGTATGTGACTCCCTTTATTGCCATGTGCTATTTATCGTGGTGGTCTGGAATCAAACCAGCGGTATCGCCAGGGTACACCTGTATTAACTCTCCACTTTGGGTCATATCATTCCATTGTTATAAAGAGTGCACCATTTTCCCCACTCTCTGGTTTCGGCTGACTGCGTTCTCAGTTGAAATCTGAATCTACCCCTCACGTCTGCCATGAGCTATCGTTGATCTAGGAACTTGATTACGTTCTGGTGCAGCTTTTATCAGGTCTCTTTCATGGGCAGTGTTCTGCATCGCCTATCACAGCACACTGGGTATTCGCGACCCAGGATATCCGGTTGTCTCACATCAGTAAAGGAGGAATGGTAATCAGACGACGTCAGCCTGTTCCTCCTGTTTCACCCAACAGTTCCAGTCTCCATTCATTATGTCCTAACCCCGTAATTTCGTCCAACTCTTTGCAAGTCCATGAACTGTAGCCCACCAGGCTCCTCTGGACTGTCCATGGAATTCTCCAGGTAAGAATTCTGGAGTGGGTTGCCATTTCCTCCTCCAGGGGATCTTCCCAACTCAGGGGTCGAACCCAGGTCTGCTGCATTGCTGGCGGATTCTTTCCTGTCTGAGCCACTGGGGATGCTGAAGCTGAAACTCCAATCCTTTGGCCACCTGATGCGAAGAACTGACTCACTGGAAAAGACCATGATGCTGGGAAAGATTGAAGGCAGGAGAAGAAGGGGACAGCAGAGGAGGAGATGGTTGGATGGCATCACTGACTTGATGGACATGAGTTTGAGCAAGTTCCAGGAGTTGTTGATGGACAGGGAAGCCTGGAGTCCATGGTTGCAGAGTCAGACACATCTGAGCAACTGAACTGAACCCTGTAATTTCATTAGAACTAGCAACTAATTCTGTTAATCGTCCTCCATCTACTTTTTAATTCATCTGTTTTGCTACATTGTTTCTTGACTGCCATACCCCCTTCACTCTAGTGCTGCTGTTCATTCTCACAAACAGTACTTCATTATTACCAACATCTTCGGTGTCTATAATGTTGGTTTTGCGCATTCTGTTCTGTAGCAACAACTTATCTTTCTAGTTTAACTTTATTGTGGCCACATTGTGTAGCATGTGGGGTCTTAGTTCCTCAACCAGGGATCAAATCTGTGCCCCCAGCAGTGGAAGTGCAGAGTCTTAACCACTGGACTTCCAGGGAAGCCCCTAAGTAAAGTTGCCTGCTGCTGCTAAGTCACTTCAGTCGTGTCCGACTCTGTGTGACCCCATAGACGGCAGCCGACCGGGCTCCACCGTCCCTGGGATTCTCCAGGCAAGAACACTGGAGTGGGTTGCCATTTCCTTCTCCAATGCATGAAAGTGAAAAGTGAAAGTGAAGTCGCTCAGTCGTGTCCAACTAGTAGCGACCCCACGGACTGCAGCCCACCAGGCTCCTCTGTCCATGCAATTTTCTAGGCAAGAGTACTGGAGTGGCTTGCCATTGCCTTCTCCGAAAGTTGCCTAGTCATGTCCAACTCTTTGTGACCCCATGGACCGTAGCTTACCAGGCTCCTCTGTCCATGGGGTTTTCCAGGCAAGAATACTGGAGTGGGTTGCCATTTCCTTCTCCAGGGGATCTTCCCAACCCAGGGATTGAACCCAGGTCTCCTGAATTGCAGGCAGACGCTTTACCATCTGAGCCACCAGGGAAGTCCTCAGTCAGTTCAGTCGCTCAGTCGTGTCTGACTCTTTGTGACCCCATGAATCGCAGCACGCCAGGCCTCCCTGTCCATCACCAACTCCCAGAGTTTACCCAAACTCATGTCCATCGAGTCGGTGATGCCATCCAGCCATCTCATCCTCTGTCGTCCCCTTCTCCTGCCCCCAATCCCTCCCAGCATCAGGGTCTTTTCCAAAGAGTCAACTCTTTGCGTGAGGTGGCCAAAGTATTGCTGTTTCAGCTTTAGCATCAGTCTTTCCAATGAATATTCAGGAATGATTTCCTTTAGGATGGACTGGTTGGATTTCCTTGAAGTCCAAGGGACTCTCAAGAGTCTTCTCCAACACCACAGGGAAGTTGTATATATCTATATATAAAGTCCCTTTATATCTTTTAGTTCTACCCAACTGTAACCATCTATCTATAAACCATTACTTTCTACTCCCTTCACCCACCTCTGGCAATGCAGGGGTTTTCGTTTTATTTTCCAATTAAGAACTTTTTGGACGCGCCGGCCCGACTGCTGCCGGGGTCTCGGCCCCTGCGATGGCAGCGCGTGCTCGAGGGCCGGTCACCAGCTGTGGGTGACGAGGCGGTGGAGGTGGGTCACGAGCGCCCCTGCAGGCCTCGAGTGCCCCGGGCCGCTGGCCCTTGCGGTGGCCCGGCCCTGCCGGCCCCTCCCGGGAGTGTGCAGAGCGCGTGTGCAGTGCGCGTGTGCAGAGGCGAGCGGAGCCAGCGCGGCGGGGACCATGCTGCTGCCGAACATCCTGCTCACCGGTACACCAGGGGTTGGAAAAACTACACTAGGCAAAGAACTTGCGTCAAGATCAGGACTGAAATACGTTAATGTGGGTGATTTAGCTCGAGAAGTTTGATCACCGGATATCATGGAGTCTGGCAAGATGGCTTCTCCCAAGAGCATGCCGAAAGATGCACAGATGATGGCAGAAATCCTGAAGGATATGGGGATTACAGAATATGAACCAAGAGTTATAAATCAGATGTTGGAGTTTGCCTTCCGATATGTGACCACAATTCTAGATGATGCAAAAATTTATTCAAGTCATGCTAAGAAAGCTACTGTTGACGCAGATGATGTGTGATTGGCAATCCAGTGTCGTGCTGACCAGTCTTTTACGTCTCCTCCACCACGAGATTTTTTATTAGATATTGCAAGGCAAAGAAATCAAACCCCTTTACCACTGATCAAGCCATACTCAGGTCCTAGATTGCCACCTGATAGGTACTGCTTGACTGCTCCAAATTATAGACTTAAGTCTTTACAAAAAAAGGCGTCTACTTCTGCAGGAAGAATAACAGTTCCACGGTTAAGTGTTGGTTCAGTTACTAGCAGACCAAGTACTCCCACACTTGGCACACCAACCCCACAAGCCGTGTCCGTTTCAACTAAAGTAGGGACTCCAGTGTCCCTCACAGGGCAAAGGTTCACAGTACAGATGCCCACTTCACAATCCCCAGCTGTCAAAGCATCAATTCCTGCAACATCAGCAGTTCAGAATGTTCTAATTAATCCGTCATTAATTGGGTCCAAAAATATTCTTATTACCACTAACATGGTCTCATCACAAAATACTGCCAGTGAAGCATCAAATGCATTGAAAAGAAAGGATGATGATGATGATGATGATGACGATGATGATGACTATGATAATTTGTAATCTAGCCTTGAAGCATGTAACATGTGAATCTATTGTACTGAGATTAAACCTGCATGCTAGATGTTTCCATGTTGTGTTCTAGAAAAAATAGTATTTAATGAGTAAATATGCTTACCATACTTTTTGATTGAGCTGTTGTGTTAGATTTTCTTTAATAGGATTAGTAATGGTTTCTTGTCAGCCTTTAAGTGTCAAAAATAAAGTTGCAATTCATGCATTTAAAAAAAAAAGAACTTTTCATCATCAGCTCTATTGTGTGACTGTAAGGGTCTGTGATGACAGAATAGTGAAGAAAAATGATCATTTAAACCATGTTAAACTAAATCTCAGTAAAGCTGGGGAAAAGATAAAATGATCATTTTCCTTTATCCTGATTAAATGTTCCACTTTATCTCTTATTATTCTTTTTCTCAAAATCTACTTTGATATTAATATAGCTACCCCAGCTTTCTTGTGTTACTCTGTACAATGTATCTGTTCCCTTCCTTTTACTTTCAACTTATTAGTTAGTTAATTAGTGTTAGCAGCTCAGTCGTGTCCGACTCTTTGTGACCCCGTGGACCATAGCCCGCCAGGCTCCTCTGTCCATGGGATTCTCCAGGCAAGAACACTGGAGTGGGTTGCCATGCCCTTCTTCAGGGGATATTCCTGATCCAGGGATTGAAGCTGGGTCTCCTGCATTGCAGGCAGATTCTTTGCCATCTGAGCCACCAGAGCAGCCCTTTCCAACTTATTGGTGACCTAAAGGCCTATTGATGAAAGTGAAAGAGGAGAGTGAAAAGGTTGGCTTGAAGCTTAACATTCAGAAAACGAAGATCATGGCATCTGGTTCCATCACTTCTTGGGAAATAGATGGGGAAACAGTCGAAACAGTGTCAGACTTTATTTTTTTGGGCTCCAAAATCACTGCGGATACTGATTGCAGCCATGAAATTAAAAGACGCTTACTCCTTGGAAGGAAAGTTATGACCAGCCTAGATAGCATATTAAAAAGCAGAGACATTACTTTGCCAACCAAGGTCCGCCTAGTCAAGGCTATGGTTTTTCCCGTGGTCGTGTATGGATGTGAGAGTTGGACTGTGAAGAAAGCTGATCGCCAAAGAATTGATGCTTTTGAACTGTGGTGCTGGAGAAGACTCTTGAGAGTCCCTTGTACTGCAAGGAGATCCAACCAGTCCATTCTAAAGGAGATCAATCCTGGGTGTTCATTGGAAGGACTGATGCTAAAGCTGAGACTGCAATACTTTGGCCACCTCATGCGACGAGCTGACTCACTGGAAAAGAGTCTGAT
Organism: Moschus berezovskii; assembly: GCF_049115385.1. NCBI lineage: Eukaryota > Metazoa > Chordata > Mammalia > Artiodactyla > Moschidae > Moschus > Moschus berezovskii. The sequence continues at coordinate 3,788,049 of NC_142481.1, forward strand.
GCTGGGAAAGGTTGGGGGCGGGAGGAGAAGGGGACGACGGAGAATGAGATGGCTGGATGGCATCACTGACTCTATGGACATGAGTTTGAGTGAACTCTGGGAGTTGGTGATGGACAGGGAGGCCTGGCGTGCTGTGGTTCATGGGGTCGCTAAGAGTCGGACACGACTGAGCGACTGAACTGAACTGAATATTTAAAGGGCAACTCTTGACACAACACGCAGTTACCTGTGCTTCCTTCTCATGTGCCCATCTCCGTGTTCTTGCTGGAAATGGGTGCAAGGGGTCATTTCTCATGTGCCAGGTTAATATTTTATTTCTTCCTCTGGTTGCTGCTTACACTACTGTACTTTGTGAAAATCCATCTTGCTGCACACTTATGAAGCACACACTTTTCTGTGTGTATGTTATGGTTTTAAAAGTCTACTTAAAACTTAACATAAAAGTCATTTTGTCTGGTGGCAATGAATACGTGGCTCTAGATGCATTTCACCCTCTCACTCCATTGAGGCTCACAGCACCGCTTGAACCAGCAGACCCTCCGGTGCACGGAAGGGTTCCAACAGCATCTGTTTCCTGTGGTTAAGATGACTCAGCACCAGGGATGTTTTTCTCAAGTCTGGGGGGTGGAGGCTGGTGGCTGTGGCTCGTTGTTCTCCTCCAAGCTGTGTTGGATCCCGTATCAAAAACATATGACAAATCCTAGCAGGGAAATGAGACGATGAGAAGGGAAAGAAAGTGCTCACCCCACTTAAAAATGCCCAGTAGGCCTCCTATTATGGTGTCTGACAGTTTAGAGCAGAGGCAGTAGGAAGAGGACTGGGTTCAGTCCCTCAAGAAGCCTCTTTATCCCAGAAAATCACTTACCAATCACCATCCAGATGCCAAATAGGGCCCAGGCCACAGTGGTCATCCTCATCATAGAGTAAATGTTCATGAAGATGCTCACCAGTGGGAGGACAGGCAGCGCAGGGACCTGTGGGCAGAGTCAGTTCATCCCTGAGCACTGTCCAGACGTCTGAAAGGGAGACCCTGCCCCAGTGGGCAGGAAGACGGTCCTCTTCAGGCTGTGTGCTCAGTGTCTACTGAGAGGGGGTTTGTAAAGCACTGAGTGTGGACCAGGGAAGAGTCCACTGTTCAGCAAGTCCTCCCCCTTCCTTGGTCCAGCATAGAGTGTTCAGACTTCAAAGCCTGCAGACTTCATTCACTCAAGGTGGACAGTGTGGGGACATATAATAACCTACTTTTTTGGGGGGGGCATGTCGTGTGGCTTGTGGGATCTTAGTTCCCTGACCAGGGATTGAGCCTGGGCCCAGGGCAGTGAAAGTGCAGAGTCCTAACCACTGGACCACCAAGGAACTCCCAAGATCACCTACCTTAAAATAAAGAGGAGAGGGGTCCTGGGGCTGCCTCCAGATGATGGCTGTGACCCCAGTGATGAGCAGCAGCAGCAGCACAGCCACTGTTGTGAGCCCGGGGTCTCCAGAGAACACCTGGCTGGGCCACTGGGCCAGGATCTGGCTCAGGATGGTCAGCAGGAGAACTGCAAGGGTCAAGGAGAAGAAGAACAGGCTGGACCCAGAAGACAAAGACGTCAGGACCTCGGGTCACACCCCTCCCCAGGCTACCCACCTCATGAAGGGCCATCATATCTCCAAGACTCCTCAACTGACAAGATACACACTCCCACTCATCCTGTCAATATCAGAATATGAAGAGAAATTCCAGTGCTCACCAAACATGAAGGCACATACATAGACAATCTGGCCAGATTTCTGTGTGGGGATGGTACTGGTATGGAACCACAGACTCTTCAGGATGTTTGAGGTTCCTGCTTCAGGTACAGAGTCCAAAGGACTTCCTTCAACTTCAGGCTCCATCTCAATTTCCTCCCCTGTTTTCTCCTTCAGACTGGTGTGTGACTGGTACCTGAATATGAGATATTAAGGCAATATTAACAAGGGACTGATTCAAAATTGGGAAAGGAGTATGTCAAGGCTGTATATTGTCACCCTGCTTATTTAACTTATATGCAGAGTACATCATGAGAAATGACGGGCTCGATGAATCACACGCTGGAATCAAGATTGCCCAGAGAAATATCAACAGCCTCAGATATGCAGATGATACTATTTTAATGGCAGAAGGTGAAGAAGAGATAAAGGGCCTCTTGATGAAAGTGAAAGAGGAGAGTGAAAAAGTTGGCTTAAAGCTCAACATTCAAAATACTAAGATCATGGCATCTGGTCCCATCACTTCATGGCAAATAGATGGGGAAAATGTGGAAACAGTGTCAGATTTCATTTTCTTGGGCTCCAAAATCAATGTGGCCAGTGAGTGCAGCCACAAAATTAAAAGACACTTGCTCCTTGGAAGAATAGCTATGACAAACCTAGACAGTATATTAAAAAGCAGAGACATCACTTTGCTGACAAAGGTACATAGAGTCAAAGCTATGGTTTTTTCAGTAGTCACATATGGATGTGATATGTGGACCATAAAGAAGGCTGAGCACTGAAGAACTGATGATTTTGAACTGTGGTGCTGGAGAAGACTGTTGAGAGTCACTTGGACAGCAAGGAGATCCAAATAGTCAATCCTAAAGGAAATTAACCCTGACTATTCATTGGAGGGACTGATGCTGAAGCTGAAGCTCTAATACTTTGGCCACCTAATGTGAAGAGCTGACTCAGTGGAAAAGACCATGATGCTGGGAAAGATTGAGGGCAGGAGGAGAAGTGGGTGACAGAGGATGAGATGGTTGGATGGCATCACTGACTTGATGGACATGAATCTGAGCAAGCTCCAGGAGATAGTGAAGGACAGAGGAGCCTGGCAAGATGCAGTCCATGGGGTGGCAAAGAGTTGGTCAAGACTTAGTGACTGAACAACAACAACAAGGTAATATTAACAGCAGCCCCTACGCAGCCAACATTACATAGCCTATGCCACCACTTTCTTATCTTAAGTCTAGAAGGACATTTAGAAAGCAGCATGGAGGCAGAAGGTGATCCATCTCCATGAGTCCAAGGCCCCCGGTCAAGGTGTAGTGGAGTCTCACCTGAGGACAAGGACTGAAAATGCCACGAGTGTGTAAGCAAGCAGGGTCATGACTGATAAGAAGTCCACAAGATCATTGAGCTTGAAGAGTAATGCCATGGCCCCTAGAATGGAGGGCACAATCAAGATGGAAGGAGGGAGTGAGAAACCACTGGGAATATCCAAGCCAAAGAGTCGATCAAGGAAGGAGTGGGTTCTGTGTATTCACCTGCGAGGTTTCCGGAAGACACGATGGCCATGATGGGGGCACCTGTGTGGGCACGGACCTGGGCAAGTCCCCGGCAAAGGAGCCTGTCCTCTGCCGCCGCGTCGATCACCTGAGACATGGGGAGCATGGTGCTGTGGAGTCGGGAAGGGAAAGTGGAGCGTGTGTGAGACGGCACAGATGCAGGAGAGACCGGGCCGTCTGCTCCCTGGTCTACATGGGGTAAGGTGCCTTTCCATCTGGTTTCTCAATCCCAAGGGATGGGATTGGCATCTGACAGGAGACGGGGACAAAGCCAAGATACTGACCTGTACGTAACAGCACAAATGATGCCGACACTCAGGACATATCTGACAGGGATCCACCCACCGTGCAGAAATGTCTGTGATAAGGGGTTGTCAGGCTGAATCTGGTAGTAGGGCAGGATGAGGGTGAGGGACGCCGAGACACCGAAATTGGCCAAAAAGCAGATGAAGATGGAGAACGTGATGCTCAAGGGGATGGACCGCTGAGGATTTAGGACTTCTTCGCCTGCAGGTTGGGAGGAAGTATTGGGTCAAGGATACGCACTGGGGTGAAAGCACAAAGCCCCCTTTCCTCTGTAACCTCCAAGTGATACCTGTGCCCAAGGGCAGCCCAGGCTGTGGCCAAACCCCAGATGGGGACACACAGGGCCCAGGTTACCTCTAGAGACAATGGTGTCAAAGCCAACAAATGCGTAGAAACATAGAACTGCTCCATGGAGAACCCCATCAAAGCCAAAAGGCACAAACCTTCCAGAACCCAGAGGGCCCAACCTATGGTGAGAGAAAGAATGAGGAAGAACTGGGGGAGGTTGTTCAGCTGTCTCTGAGCTCCTTGGTTAATATCATGAGTCCTGGGCTCCAACATGCAATTAATTGAGTCTGTCATTTCAGATCTCCGTAGTCCCCACCATAGTCCCAGCTCTGCATAAACCATCCCCCCGTACCGAGCATTAGAATGGTCCAAGATACCCTCCTAACCTAGAGGTGCCACTGGATTCAGATGTGTTCATTGTGTAGTCCTGTTCCATGAGCTGCCAATTGTGCAGGTCTCCCTCAATGAAACCCGAGAGGATGATGAAGCTTTGAACCAAACTGTTGATGCCTGTGAACACTTTGTTAAACAGGGCTGAGTCACAGTCCCAGAACCTGTACTCCTGTGGAAAAGATGGAAAATGAGACATCCTAGGTAACTAAGTCCACAGACACGGAAAGCAGACCAGGCGTTGCCAGACTAGCTGGGGATTGAGATGGGGGAGATGGACAGTGACTGCTCAGTGGATACCGGGTTTCTTTTTTGTTGTGATGAAAGTATCTGGAGGTGATTGTTACACAGCAATTAGTGAGTGTACTAAACTGAATTGCCCCTGACTTGTACACTTTAATGTGGTTCATCTCTAACTGTGGCCATTATCTCACGATACACTGTCTACCAAAGCATGACATTGTACACATCCTAATCAATGTTGCATGTCAATCATGTTTCAGTAAAGTTGGTAAAGAATCATAGATGGCTAACTTTATGTTATATGACTTTCCTTTCA